>NW_018252528.1:70763-72053 GCF_001263595.1 Phalaenopsis equestris
CTCCTCCAAGGGATTCCCGATCATCCGATAGAGACATCTTAATTTAGTTGCAATTGTAGTTTTGTGTGATGTTTGTGATTAAATTTAGAGTTGTTTTATATTTTGAATGTCGTGGCAGTGGATTTTATCTTGGTTGATTTTAGTTTTGGTATTGGTTTTGGTCTTATTTTTGGTTAACATGCAAACTTGTGTTGTTTTCATACATGTAGGTAAATGCAAGTATAAAAAGAAACAACGTAAGAATAAAAAGAAGCATGTAAGGAAATGGCACAAGAAAGATGGTACTGCAAACTGTAAAAACGTACCCAGCGAGTCTTCTCGTTCCACCACCCGAAACTTAAAAATGCATGTGAGAGCATTTATGAAGAGCAGACAAAGTAAAGTTCTGGTGGTTTTCCTAACTCTATGTTGTATTTTGGTGAGTCCTTAAAAGTTTAAGTAAGTATGATTTCATTAGGCAAAGTATATTAAGTTTAATAGACCTCTGAGGTATCCAACAAGTTAGGAGGAGGAAGCAGGTTCCTGCCTCCCCCTCACCAACTGGTGAGAAGCCTCGAGTTCATTTAAACTTATTATGTTGCTTCATGGTTCATCCTGTAAATACCCTTATTACTTAGTGAACATTGATGTCTCAATTATCCCTAAGAATAAGGCGATTATCACTTATCATTTAATTTAAAAATTATGTGGGTGGGTGAAGACCCTTAAAGAGGCAAGTTAGTTTAATTTGAACACTTAGCCAAATTCTTAATCCTAATTGGGCTTAGTGGTGTTTTAAGGATGTTTGATTTAATTATTTTTATTTCTCTAATCCTTGGTTAATCACTTTTTTATTTAGCCTAAGTCACCAATAAGGCCTTAAGGCCTAGGTGAGTGTCTTAATTAGTTTTGAAAAGGGTTAGCTTCAAGTGGCCATGATTCATGATTTGGATTATATTTGAAAATCAAGATAGGGGTATTAAATTGATTAATTATTGACTTCAAAAGTCATACCCCTAAGTCGAGGATCATTTAATTTTAATAAACTTCCAAATTTTAATAATTTAGAAATTTATTAACCTTAATTAAGAAAGTGAGATTGGTTTCTACCATTTAACCCCTTGTGTTCCAAAAATCAAATAAATTGATTAAGATCAGAGGTTGCCCATTTCCCTCCTTGACTTAAGCCTAAATGTTAATTAAGGATAAACTTCCAAAGTTACACATTTGCCCCTAAGGCTCTAACACTTCATAATTTGTCAAATTCAATTCAAATGACTTTGAAATTTTTATCCTACCTCATTCATGGGT
>NW_018252528.1:72293-80274 GCF_001263595.1 Phalaenopsis equestris
AGGAAGCAATTTAGAACATTTCCATGAATTTTTTTTTTGTGTTTTTTATGAATTTTTAAATATTTAAAATAGGCTAAAAATTAAGTTTTTATTCTAAATATTATTTTATTTTTATTAAATATCCCTGATCACAGAGAACTCAAAAAACTAAGTTTCATAATTTTTTTAGTTATATTTTGATTTTTAAAAATCATTTAAGTGTCAAAATTTGTATTTATCTTTAAAAACTAACTTAATTTATCAAATGAACTCAAAATAATTTGAAATTTTTATAGTCTGTTCTCTGGATCATAAACCACATTGGAGATTAAAAATGATGTCATTTAAATCTTTATATCTTCCAAAATTAATTATCTTAGAGATTTAGTATTTGTAAAATTTAAGTGCATTTTAAATGACTTGACCTATGAAATTATTTCCAAAAGTTTCTCTGGACATGGTGGACCTTCCAAAATTTGCTTAGAATTTTCTAATCAATATGCTAAATTCCATGATTATTTTAAGGAAATAATATGCAAAAACTTGAATAATATGGATCTCTGTATAGGAACCTCCTCTAACTTTGGAAAAATCAGAGGATGTTTCCTTGACTTTGAAAAAATCAAAGGATGTTTCCCATGACAGAGGCTACAACATGCCAAAATTTTTGTAAAAATTTCAAGCCAAAGTGATATGTCAATATGCATGGAGAATCAAATGATCCCAAACAGTGTTTAATTAATTAAAAGTTGTATAGTTTCTACAACCTTTGTTCACTGTTTATTTCGATAGGGTGTTGGGTTGACTGCCTTACGTACACTGAGCAAGAGAGTGTTTTTATTTTATTTTTATGATTTTTCTACACAAAGTTATGGAATTTTGAAGTTTTGGGAGTTTCAATAAATAGAAAAAGCTCCATTTTTCTACTTATCCACGCGGTTCCATGTGGATCCTAGGCAGCTCCGAAACTCCACACGGCGCGCTCCTATTTAGCGTCGTCGTCCACGCTAGCAGCCACGCGTCCCATTGTTTACGTACAGAAGCTTTGTCCGGCTTCATCTTGACCATCCATTTGATACACTAGGGATCAGATGGCGCGTGGTCATCGTCCCTAATGGCTTAGGCCGAGAGCCGTCCACCTTCAAGGCTTACGGTCTCTCTCATTTCTCAACCGAATTAAGTGATTTTTTTTTAAATGCTTGTCTTAGTGAGACGAACACATCCATACAGTTAATGTGTCATGAAATCAAGCCCAAGTAAATGGAGAATCAAAATAGGCTCGGGAGGAGGAAAAGTTTTATACCTTTGCACTGAGAAGGGAAGCTTCAATCAGAGGTACTCGACATGTTTGTTGAGGTCCAAGGAGACAAGGGATTGAGTCCCTGGTCTTGGTGTAAAGCCTAGGTATGAACTCAATCACGACCAGATTTTGGTGTTAGTCTATAGCTATGGTAGAGGCTCTGCGGAAGGGGGATTTTACGGAGCTTTGGCTTCTTTCTGGGTTATGAAGGTGTGGGTAGAGTTAATTTGAGTTTGGTGGAGTGTGGAGATGTGATGAGCTCTATCCTAGATTCCAGCATGGTTCCAAGCTATAAATTGAGCTCCGGCAATGGGGATTAGTGGGAGAAAATGGTTGGAATGCACTGAGGGAATCTTAGGTAAGCTCTGTGAGTGATTTGGGAGGCTCTATTTGATAAAAATTTAGCACACCGCCCATGGCCGTGGGGGTGAGTTTTTATAAAAATGTTCATGGGGTGGCTCTTAGGGCACAAGTTTGGGTGCATTGTGGTGCTTTGGTGGAGGGCTGAGGAGCTCTTCAATTTGGTTTAGATGAGATGGCCTATAGTTTTGATTTGGGTGAGCTACCATGGGGGTGTCTCTCAGTTTTCAGCTTTTCCGGCCACTAGGCCGGGTGGCTAGGAGCTCAGGGAACCCAGGGGAATATGTCACAACAATGTAGTGCAATAATACCTAATTTTGGTAAGGATATCTTAAGAACATGCATTTTTGGAAATAATATCCCTTAATTTTGGGGACCTTTGGTCCATGTCATGATTTAAGTGGTTTCATGGTGTTTGGCTTAGTCACTAAGTCCAACTATTGGCTGGGGTGGAGTTAATTTGGTGACTTTAGGGTGGTAAAGTCACATTTAGTGCTTGGGTCCAAATGGGTGCAAATGACCAAGTCTTGGGTTTGGCCTAGGCTAGCCATGTCAATTAGCCCCAATAAATTTTGAATTTGGTGTAGATGATCATAAGGAACAACTTTAGTGAAGGATGGAAGTGGTTTTGAGCTCAATTGAAGGGCCAATTTGAGGGAATTTTGAATTTTAGTCAATTTGGTCATGTTGGTCCAGGCATGGGTCTAGCTTGGGTTAGCCTTGGGCTAAGTCCTTTGGGATAAGTTCAAATTGATTATTTAAAATGGTCAATAGGAACCTCATGAAGAGTTTTCAACATGAATTGAATGCCAATTTGGATGTTAAGGATATCAATTGGGTGAAATTTGGGGACTTAGCCAATTTGGGGCTAAATTTGGGAATTTTGGATTTAGGCAAAAATCAAATGAATTTGAGGCTTCACCAAGGCCAATTGATGGTTTATTTTGATGTATATGAATGTTATATAGATTTTTCAACATTAATTGGGGCGAATTGACTAGGCTATGGGTTCAATTTGATGAGATTAGGTCATATGGTCAAGTGCCCAAAGTTGGGGTTTTAATCTGACTACAAATTGGGCTCAAATCATGGGCAAATTAGGCTTGAATTTGGTTTAGTTTGATCATATAAATAGTTAATTTGAGTTTAGGATTGAAATTGTGGTCTATTGAGATCAAATTGATGGACATTTGAGTTGGATTTGGGGAAATTTGGGACTTTAAAGGCAAATTTGGGGATCTTGGTTAAAGATGGTCAAATTGGCCAAATTGGGTCATGTGGTAGTTGAGAGAAATGAAATTGAGAATATTTGGGATTTATTGAGATTTTTTGGGAATATTTGGAATTGTTTTGGATTTTGGGCTATGGAGGGTTATTTTGTTAATTTGGCCATCTTTGGAGATTTTGGGTAATGTTGGATAATTTGGAGGTTTTCAAAAGATTTGAAATGAATTTTGATCAAATTTGGATATTTTGGATAAACTTGAGAATTTTGGCAAAGTTTAGTTTTTCAAGGGTGTTTAGGTAATTTGGGGTGCTCAAGGTTGGGTATCTTGGTAGAGTTGGAGTGCCAACTACCATCAATAAGCCATGGACCAATGGAAACCCCATTTTGGGTCCTCTATGTAGTGGTCTTAGCTAAATCATAGACCTAGGACTAGTAGGTTTAGGGGACCATCTACATGAGTATCCGAAAAGATGAAGGGACCTAAGCTAGAAATTTTAGTTCAGGGTTGTGAGTGATTGTGGGTGTAGATAAGTATAGTGAGTGTCTCAGCTCCAGACCAACACCAAGGGTCAACCCTAAGGTCCAGCAGTCCTAAGGGTGACTCATCTTGAGTTTCCTCCATAGTGACCCCACCTACTAAGTAGTTTGGAATTTCTAGTGGTGAGGGTGCCTTTTCTAGTTTTCTAAGAATAGTCAATAGGAAAATTCTATGGCTAAACCTTAGGCTACTAAAGAGGAAAAAACTAAACCTCAACCAAAAATGAGGTAAACAAATGGACCCCCAATAGGTGTGGTGTGTTGGGCAAGCACAACCCGCGTAATGGCGTTGACCGAGGAGATCAACAAAAACCAATACAAAGTCCTAAGTCAAAAGACCCGGAAGTATGCGTAGAGTTTTTTGTGTGATTTGTTTCTGCTGGGGATTTAACAGCTGAGTGTTTGACCAACTTAAGAAGTAGGGACTCTCGTTGGGGATTGGAGAGTGGACTTTAAGTTAAGAAATTTTAGAATGTTCTAGAGGATGAGAACCAGTATGCAAGTGCTGACCCCGAGGTGGGAATTGAAATTTACATATCAATTCAAAAAAAGAGAGAGTTGGAATGTAAGGACTGACCTCGAATGTAATGAATCACAAATGTAGGACTGAGAATTGAAATGTATGTCAATTCTCAAAAAGGAGTGTCAGAATGTAAGGACCAACCTCGAATGTAATGAATCAGAAACATAAAAATGAGAATTGAAATGTATATCAATTCTCAAAAGAGAGTGTCAGAATGTAAGGACCGACCTTGAATGTAATGAATCAGAAATATAGGACTGAGAATTGAAATGTATATCAATTCTCAAAAGAGAGTGTCGGAATGTAAGGACCGATATCGAATGTAATGAATCAGAAATGTAGGGCTGATTCGAAAATAAGAATTCAAATGTAGGTCTTTTCACAAAAGAGGGTGTCGGAATGTAAGGACCGACCTCAAATGTAACAAATCAGAAATATGAAAATGAGAATTGAAATGTATATCAATTCTCAAAAGAGTGTGTCAGAATGTAAGGACCGACCTCGAATGTAATGAATCAGCAATGTAGGACAGATTTGAAGATGAGAATTGAAATGTAGGTCAATTCTCAAAAGAGAATGTCAGAATGTAAGGACTGACCTCGAGTGTAATGAATCAAAAATGTGAAAATGAGAATTGAAATGTATATCAATTCTGAAAACAGTGTGATAGAATGTAAGGACCGACCTCGAATGTAATAAATTAGAAATATGAAAATGAGGATTGAAATGTATATCAATTCTCAAAAGAGAGTGTAGGAATATAAGGACCGACCTCAAATGTAATGAATCGGAAATGTAGGATTGATTCAGAAATGAGAATTGAAATGTAGGTCAACTCAGGAATGAGAATTGAAATTAATAGAGGGTGTCGGAATGTAAGGACTGACATTGAATGTAATGAATCAAAAATGTAGGATTGATTCGGAAATGAGAATTAAAATGTAGGTCAATTCTCAAAAGAGAATGTCGGAATGTGAGGACCGACCTCAAATGTAATGACGAACGTAATGAATCAGAAATGTAGGACTGATTCAAAAATTGGAATTGAAATGTAGGTCAATTCTCAAAAGAGAATATCAGAATATAAGGTCCGACCTCAGACCGACCCCAAATGTAATGAATTAGAAATGTAGGACTGATTCAAAAATGAGAATTGAAATGTAGGTCAATTCTCAAATGAGAATGTCGGAATGTAAGCACTGACCTCGGATGTAATGAATTAGAAATGTAGGACTGATTCAAAAATAAGAATTGAAATTTAGGTCAATTCTCAAAAGAGAATATCGGAATGTAAGGACTAACCTCAGATGTAATGAATCAGAAATGTAGGACTGATTCGAAAATGAGAATTGAAATGTAGGTGAATTCTCAAAAGAGAATTTGTAGTGTTGAATTTGCAGAAGCGTATCACGTGAAAAGGTTGATCCTGTTGAAAGAGATCTGTAAAGCATTGTGAGTTTTTTGTGTAGAATGTGAAATTCTGCGGGGATGTGCAGAGATTTAGTGTAGATAACGATGGTTGTGTTGCACGCACAAAGAGTAGGAAATTCCGAAAATGAAAGAATCCACTCGACAAGTTTGTTTTATTTTTTTGTTGTTTTCATCACATTTAATTTTTCAAAATATGTTTTTAAAGTTTTAATTTTAATTGGTTGATTTTTCAAAAAGAAATTTTTTTTTTATTTACTCATTTGTGATTATTTTTCTTTTATGTTGTATTTATTGTTGAAGATTTGTTGTTTCGTTCTTTGTTCATTGAAATTCTGAACCATCACATGGTTCGCGGCTTTAATCCATCCCACAAAAAGGCACAATTTTAGATAAATTTTCATTAATTTGCTCCAAACGAGATGACATAAATCAGACATAGGTTAACGCCTCAAAAGGTACATTATGTAATCCTTGTCAAAATACATTGAGAATCATCTCGTGTTATGAATACATCGTAGACTTAATAAAATCAGATATGTATCATGATGCTGAAAAAAAGTGAACCCTCTGTACCAGGTGTGTTGAGCTTCTGATCAAGAAAACCTTCTAAGTCATGCTCCAGGATAAGAGTTCCTTTTGCATGTACTTAGAGGTACAACCTTCTCATAGCTCATATAGAAGTAACTCCTCCAATTCTAGGTCCTGCTGCAATCCATACGATATTTTATTGCCGTCCATTCTGTGGAAGGTTACGGACACCCTACGGTGTCGTACTCCTGGAATGCAGTGCTCGGCAATGTCTGCACCAATGCCCTTCAGGACCAAAACTGAACCAACTGGCAATGGAATCTCCACAGCTCCTCTTCAGGGCCGACAACATAGATTTCTTTTCCAAAATCATGATGATCGATGTGTGACAGAATGCAGTCACCTTCTTCATAAATGTTAATGATGCAACTGTTGGGAATGCAAGTAGCAGGTAGAATATTCCACTTGACCATTCTCATGATCATCCATTTTATCATTGGTGGCAACAGATCCACTTGATCTTATCTGAGGATCCCAGGCAAATTCCCCTGTCTGTCGTCCGTGAAGTTGTATCAACAGCTGCATTGGATGGGGAGTCTTCCCTTTCTTTTGGCTCGGACTATGTCTTTTCCATGAGAAGTCCCGCTTAGCCTCTATCCTTTAAATCAAAGATACAGTCCAAAATTCTGTTATCATCACTTTCAGAAAAAACCCTGGTATATAGCTCTAGGCCTTCAAATATGTTGACGAACTTCTCGTGAACTTTTTCATAAAACCCAAACTCTCTTTTAATCACTTGAGTTATTTTGTAGTATTCCATCATACCAGGAGTGGGCAGTTATCACGAGCGTTCCTTCCTTCGAGCATTGGCTGGAATCCAAACTGGCATTGGTTGATCCGGAACATGAAATTCAGCCTCTAATGGGATGTATGACCCTGGGCTCCATGGTATACATTCATCTGTCCCTAGTGGGATATATGGCTCATCTGTCACGAAGTCTGAAATCTGAGACCTGTTAGTGCTTGAAGTGTATTCTTCCAATGTACTGAAGAGCTGTAAATGCAGAACGTTACAATTCGGGCATTCTACAAATGTGCTCGTGACTGATCTCCCGGCTGGTACCTCAATGTTGCATGTTGGGCAACCCTTGCATAAGATATCTGAAATTGGGAGCACATCTGATTCTGTCACAAATCCTGACTCTTCATTTGTAATGGGCAGGCTGACAGAAGTTTCTCTCAGATCTGGGTCGTAAATATGTCCCTCAGGAATAGAGGTAAGAAAATTTTTCACGTCTCTGTGGCATTTGCGTTCCTGTCGCAGGAAGGCTCTTTCCTTCTTTCGGCTAGCATTTCTGTGCTGCGTCCTGTGAAATAGAGTATTAGGTAATCATTCATTATAGGCAGCTATTAGGTCCCTTGCTAGAGTAGCTACCATGGAGGGCAGACGACTGGGCCCCTCCATCGGATCTCGTTCCGCTATCACATTTTTACCTTTGCTTGACACATTGCCTTGAGTGGTTACCCTCAACAGTGAAGGCAGTCCCTCCTTTTATTTAATGCTGACTACGTCCATTAGAGGAACCTCATAGTCCATATCAACTTGGTTGAAATCAACGTTGAAATCTATGACACCTCCTTGCGGCGCCATCTCCTCATTCAGTGCGAGGTTCCAGTCGTCCTATAAGGCAAAGATCAGCCTCCGTCCTGACATTTTTCTGCAGACGAGAGGAAAAACGTCAGTGGGCCGAAGCTTGGCATGAACAAGAACAAAACAAAGTATTTATTAAAGTAAATTTTAGTTTTTTTTTATGAAGAGGATTATTCTTTTTATGTGTGAGTTTAATTTAATTTAGTAGGGTATTTAAATTCAAAAGTAGAAAAGAGAACGTGTGAAGTTCATAACAAGGTTACTTACAAAATTTGGACCCGGTGATAGACATTTAGCCACATAGATAACCCTAAAATAATCAAATTTTCAAAGTTTCAAAGACATCAGAGGCAAGCGGCATTGGGCAGCATCAGGTTGCGTAATAGGTTTTCAAGTATCGTCTATTTATTGGTAACATTGGTTTTTTTTCCCTTGAAGTCCACT
>NW_018252528.1:80741-83054 GCF_001263595.1 Phalaenopsis equestris
TTTTTTGCCCTGGAAGTCCACTAACTGGTAGGCTCCTCCTGTATAGACCTTCTCAACGAAAAATGGTCCCTCTCAAGTTGGCTCAAATTTTCCACCTAATTTGCGTGCAACAATAGGTCTTTTGAGCACAAGAACGAGGTCACCAACTTTCAATGTCCTTGGGCGGACCAATTTGTCATGGAATTGTACCATCTTCGCCTGGTAGAGCTCCAAATGTTGTTGGGCTTCTAGTTGTTTTTCCTCGAGACTCTCCAGTTCTTCAAGTCTAAGTTTTGCACTTTCTTCCATTGTGAGTTGGTTGGCAACGGCGAGTCTGAGAGATGGTGTCTGGATTTCTAGCGGTAGCACGGACTTGGCCCCATACACGAGCACATAGGGTGTACACCGAGTGGGAGTCCTGAAAGTCATCAGGTAGGCCGACAAGGATTCTAATATTTTGTTAAGCCAATCCATTTTATTTTCATCCAGTGTTTTCTTTAAAATCTGTATCAGTGTCTTGTTGAAAGCCTCAGCCAGACCATTTGCTCTGGGATAGTAAATTGTAGAGTATCTCCAATTTATCCCATGTCTTCTAAGAAAATTGTTGACCTTTGTGCTTTTGAAAGTTGTCCCATTGTTAGAGATTATTCTTCGTGGTACTCTGAAATGGTAGACGATTTGGCTTTTGAAAAATTGAAGGACGTGGTGTGCCGTAACCTCACATAACGATACTGTCTCTCCCCATTTGGAGAAGTAATCTATAGCGGCAACTATAAATCTGTGTCCTCTGGAAGATGGAGGGTTTATGATAATATTTTGTGCTTCGGTTCAACTCAAACACCGTAGCCACATCTGGTCGAATAATCTTCTGTAGAGAACATTTCCTACCAGGGCGCCTTATACTTATTTTCTGGTAGCTTTCTAGCATGCAAATATTCTATTAATGGTTTGCACCAATCTTTGTTGATGTCTGCAACTGTATTTATTTTTTTTTTTTAAGCTTGTGTAGAGTTTCGAAGTCATTTTAAGGCAAGACTCGTCTTCCTTGCACCGTGACTTTGATAGAATCCTCTGGGGGACACGCCATTTCCTTAACGACATGTGCATTATTTCCCTTGGGAATCCGGTAGAAAGTCACCTCAGGAATTTGCTCGAGGAGCTTCATTGTGTACTGATGGTACTCTGCTAATCTTGGTTTCAGAATTCTGTATTTTTCGGCGACCTGTTGGATGACAAGTTGAGAGTCACCATAAATGGCAATGTGTGTTGTTTGTTATATCCATTGAGATTGCCAATTCCAATCCGGTGATTAAAGCTTCATATTAATCTTCATTGTTGGTGCAAAGCTGTCAGGTGGTATGAGAACCTCAACATACCCTTATCTGGCGTAATAAAGATCAAACTGATCCTTGCTTTGCCCGGTATAACTGTGCTTGACCCTTTGTCTTTTCTGGTGATGAAGCACCATCGAAGTACATTTTCCAGCATCGCGCACTAAAAAATTCCATTTGCAGTATTTGTTCGTCTGCTAACTCTTCGTTGAGAGAGGACCCAGCTGGCAATGGGTGTGCAGTGAGAAAATCTGCTAGTATATGTCCCTTGATAGCACGAAGGGGAACAAAAGTTATATCAAATTGCAATAAGATCATTGACCATCTTGCTAAACGTCCGGAGAGTGTTGGTTGAGTCATCAGATATTGCAACGGATTAACTTTTGAGATTAGGGTAATCTCATGTAATGTCTAAGCTTTTGGGTGGCAAAAATTAAAGCAGGACAATGCTTCTCAATAGGTGGATACCTTATCCCCGTCGGTATTAGACGACTCCTGGGATAGGGGCTGCCAAAACAGGAGGTGCCATTAAATATCGTCTAACGTCCTCAAAGGCCCGCTGGCTTTTCTCTTCCAAAATAAATTTGGCATCCTTTTTAATTAATGTCGAGAAAGGCTTACACCTACCTGAGAGATTAGAAATAAAGCGTCTCAGATATGCCAACTTCCCTTGGAAGGAACATAGTTGTTTTAAGATAGCTTTAATCTTTTCTGAGTCAATCTCGATTCCCCGATAACGGCCAAAGAATCCAAGAAATAAAAATTTCACGGAGGTAACGCCAAAGGCGCACTTTAAGGGATTCATTTAAGATCATATCTTTGTAACCGTTCAAACACGATATTCAAATGGTACAAATGGTCTATTTTCTATTTACTTTTGAAGATCAGGTCATCCACATAGCATTCTACTTGGTTGTGAATGAGGTCGTCAAAAATCTTTGTCATTGCACGCTGAAATGTTGCTCCGGCGTTCTTTAGGCCTAACGACATCACTTTGTAGCAG
>NW_018252528.1:83186-84282 GCF_001263595.1 Phalaenopsis equestris
GGAAACTCATCTTTTGGACATGCCTTGTTCAAATCTCTGAAGTCGACACAAACACGGATCTGTTCATTTTTCTTTTTAACAGTTACAATGTTAGCTAACCATGTGGGGTATTGCTCTTCTTTAACAAAGTTGGCGTCTATCAACTTTTTTACCTCGGCGATGATTTGTTGTTCTATTTCAAAGCGCATTCTTCTGGGAGCTTGTTTTACTGGGGTTATATTCTTGTCCACCCCAAGTTTATGGACTACAACCTCTGCTGATAGTCCTGACATTTCATCATAGCTCCATGCAAAGCAATCTTTGAATTCTGTTAATAGTTTGACCAATACAGCAGATTCTTTGTCACTAAGTAGAGAACTTATAAATGTAGGCCGGGGTCGTTCTTCAGTCCTGAGGTTAATCTCTTTCAATTCATCAATGGTAGATTTAATTTCCTCTTCAAATTTTGGCAGAGCATCTTCTATGGGTCGATCAGTAGAGTCATCCTCTACATCGAGGCAATCCTCTTCTGACTCATTAGTAACAACCATGTAAAATTCAGAATCATCGACTGGTCCAGCTGTACCAAATCCGAGACCTTCTTTTGAATTGGGAGTTCGTCTTTTAGTACAGTTCAACTTTTGGCATTCCATAGTTTTTCATAAAGTTGAAATTTATCTTTTGGCATTTGTTTTGGTAAGTGTCCCTGTTGAATTAACTTTTCAACATAAGGCGAGAGGTAACCAAAAGGCAATTTCATTAATTCATTAGAATCAACATCCAAATTTACATGTTTTTCAAGCTCACTAGAGGTAGAATCACGATAAAATTTTATCGACTTTGAACCAACACTATGGACTTCCTTGACCTCTAAAGTCTTGACCTTTTGCAAGAGAATAAGAGTAAGGGTCATAGTATTCACATAGTGGTTTATCCGATCATATATTGTTTCATATTCATTCTTCTTTGTATCTTGTAGAGATATCTTGTACTGAGGTTTCTTCTGCTTTGTCATCATTATCTCATCTTTAGAACTGTCTTCATTATCAATGTTGATGGTTGGCCTAGTCCATTCAACAATTAAATTGATCTTTCCTCGTCCACGTCCCCGGCCTCG
>NW_018252528.1:84302-90797 GCF_001263595.1 Phalaenopsis equestris
GGAGTGGTAGAAGGTTGTTGAAGCGGAGTTGTTTGGCTTCCTCTTTGTGATTCTTCTGAATCTTCATTTTTATTTGTCAAAATCTCACGCAAGAAGACAGTCTTCTTTGGAAGCGCGTAGTAAGCAGCATCTTCATGGATACCAACTTCATGTACTTAAAATGGTTGTAGGTCTCCCTTGATGCAATTTTATTGACCATCTTTGTGGTACATGATGCACTGGTGTAGAGATGATGGAACCATATTGTTTTCATGAATCCATGGTCGACCCAATAGAGCGTTAAAAGAGGTCTCGGCATCGATGATATGAAATTTAGCAGTTGTCACAAGTTCTCCAACCTCATAAGTAATGTAACTAATTCAAGGGCTCTTTCTCCCTTTTGGTTGAATCCTCTTAACATCATCTTATCGTCCGTAAGCTCTTGAGCTTCAATATCCAAATAGGCCAGTGCCCGTAGGCTCATCAAGTTAAGAGATGCTGTTAAGAGATGCTCTAGGATCCACTAAAACTCCAGATAACACAAATCTGCCAATGTTGACGGAGATATAGAGCGGACGATTGTGGTCGGCGGTACCGAGCAGCAAGTCTTCATCTGTGAAGGTTACCCCAGACTATTTACTCAACGAACAAACTTCATCTGAGGATGTGCTAGCCAACTGAGCTAAGCAAATTTCTGGATCAAGCAAAGCTGTAAACAGAGATTCTCTCATCTCCTTTGACAGGATCAGAGTGTCTTAGATTCTTAGTCGGGCAAGCAACTTCTTAAGATGAGCTAGCAAGTTGTAGTCTAATTTGTAGGATCCTCCAATTTTATCTTTATCATGTGGTTCTTCCACTGGTGGAGGTGGGGGTATCTCTTCTCGAGTCATTATATGTTTTCCTTTATCTGTTGGAGCTATTCTTGGTGGTAACACTTTTCTACTCCTTAAGTTAACTTCTGTGATTTCTTCTCCTTGAGATATCATTGTTGAATCTTACATTGTCTTTTCTTCTTCATTAGAAGGATCTAAGTTGATGGCAATTGGTGTAACATGATGCTTGGGAACTGGCTCCTCGTTATCGGTGTTGTAGTAAGCAATATCATTGATGTCTTCTTTGGACTTGACAACGAGTTCATCAGACTCGAGTACAATTTGAGGATCATTTTGAGGATCGAGATTGAAGCTAGATCGGTCATAATAAGTTACGTTATCACCAGAAACAGTCAAAACAAAGCTGAAATCAAAATCATTATATTCATAAGACCCCGGTGGGAAAAAAAGATAATCATACAAAGTCAAGGGTTCAAGGATTTTCTTCCCCAAATCTGAGACAACCAATCTAATAGAGGCAGCCCCTATCCTACCCCCCATGCTATCAATCTTTACAGTGACACTTTTCTTCTTCTTGTTCTTTGTCCTTGACGATGATGGATCTCCTGGCAAAATCTTCATCCCGGGCTTGGTATGTTGCGGACTCTGAATAGAGGCTTGTTTTCATGCAGATTGGATCTTGTTCAGTATCTTCTTGGATGATCTGCTCCATACCTCATTCCATCCTTCTTTGGTATTCGTTGAAGCTTGTTTTGATGAATCCTGTATGTGATTAAGGACCCTCTTGAGTTCATCCCAATTTGTATTCCATCCATCTGTTCCGACATACGGAAGGAGATTCACTCGGCTGAAATCATGTTTATGGAACCTTTTTCAGGTTCTCTCAAATACTCCTTCGGGATTGTTATATTCTCTTCCTTGAGGTTCTTCTCGAGCTAGTCCTTAAAGATGAAACACTTGTCTATAGTGTGCTCATACCCAAGCAACCGGTGGTATGAGCAATAATTTGGTTCATTCTTCTTATTCAACTCTTCGGGTTTCTTTGGATTAGGTAGTTTGAATTCTGGTTTCTTCATCAGGCTTTTGATTATTTTAGGCATGGCTTCATCCTTGAAAGAATACACAAATTTCTGTCTCTCTTACAGGGATATTGTTTTACCCGCTGTTCGAGGTAATCCCTCCTGAGGCGGCCGTTGGTTGGATTGACTGCTATGTTTCTGAGAGTACTGTGATGAAGACTGGCGATGTTCTTCTGCATATATCTTTATCAGCTGCTTTCCCTTGTCGACAGTTGCGACTACTCCTGATTTCTTTTCAAACACCCTGGTCACCTTAGCCTTTTCATGTGGCTCCATGTACTTCATTTCTTCTTGAAGACTGCTGGCTTTACTGAGCAGCTTCTCGAAGGATTTGATGGTAAGTCTCTTAAGCATGAAATCTACTGGCCCATAAATGTTCTTTAGTAGAATCTCAATCGCTTGATGTTTCTATAGCTGAGGTTCACATTTCATGCTACGGTTTCTCCACCTCAAAATATAGTTTGCCAAAGTTTCGCTAGGCTTTTGCTACTCCATCATGAGCTCTCCGATAGACACATGATGTTGTGCCCTAGCAAATATTTTCACAAATAACTGCTCCAATTCAAAAAATATTTTGACTGACCCGTTGGGCAGGTCAGCGTACCAGTTGAAAGCAATTCCTGACAAGCTGCTGACGAACTGCTGGTAGAGTACAACTTCATTATTTCTTGTGTTACCATAACAGGCTCGGAAATGTGCTATGTGTTGTCTGGGATTTCTAGTCCCATCGAATATCCTAAAGTTTGGGGCCACAAAACCCTTGGGGAAAGCGACGGCATTAAACTCCTCTGGGTAAGGTCTACCCTTAAAAATTAATGCTCTGCCCTTGGATTGGGCTAAGGCGTCCCGCACTTGATCAGCCATTTGCTTGAATTCCTTTTCTGGCATGGCACCTGATGGAGAATCTTTCTTTGGTTTTTCATCTTTGTCTGCTAAAGTAGCCTCTCTTCTTTCATCCGTGGTGTGTATGATTTCTGGCTGCTTAATCTCCCCATTGGTGCTTGTGATTGCCCCTAAATGGTGGCCATGGCGGGCATAGCTTCAGTCATCTCTTCTATTCTTTTCTCCAGTAGACTGATTTGCTCATCCCTTAGGAGGATAACCATACGCAGCACATCTACGGCGTTCTCTTCGGTGTGAGTTTGAGCCTCGCACGCAGATGTGATAGCTTTGGTTTCGATCACATGGACATCCATGAAATCCTCCTCCAGGTAATCATTGTAATCAAAATCTTCATTGTCACTATTGACGGAAACTCCGTGCTCTCAAGTCTCAGAAATCTCAATCCCAAGTTTCTTAACTTTCTCTTCAATTATTGATTCCTTGATTGCTTTAAGATCTGGAGGACCTTGGTGGATATCCTCTACTTGTTCCTCTATCTTGCTGGAAATTGTCGTGACGATGTCAGATATTTTAGGTACTGGTTTTACTTCCTGTCCTGCAGGCTCACTGAACTGTATCGGTGCAGCGACCTTGAGTTTCCATACCATCTTCTTTTTCGACAATGATGTCTCAGGACGGGGCGTCTTAGTAGAAACATTTGTATGTTGAGGTAACGTATGCTCCCTGTGGTGTAGACCAACTACAGTGTTAGGTAATCACTTTGTCTTTATCTCTGGGATTGTAGGAATGACAGGTAAGATCTTCGGACCCAGTCTCGACTCAACCGGTCGATCAACGGCCGGTGGTCCTAGTGGCAGTATGATTAGTAGTAACCACTGTAGTATTAACTTTGTTCCCTAAGCGGAGCCAAACGAGAATGCGAGTAGGCGGTAGTCCAACTGTCTTACGGGACTGTCTGGCGGATTTGACGCCTTTCAAAATTTCCTTCTTCATGCGAGGAGAAATTGTATCTCCCTTCTTTGGTAGCAAGCCTTCTGAAAACTGCGCTAACTCGAGTGATAGGAGTGAACTTCTTTTCCTCCTCACTGAATCCATGAAGTGATGGTAATGTGACAGCAATCCTCCGGATACTCTCATATCCATCATTATCTATCAAAGGATGGAATCTACTCCCCAGTAGCAGTGGATAAAATTCAAGTAGCACTTCTTTATCTTCATGAGGTTCCTCCTCAAAAGGTGTCTCCTTGAGAGCATGGGCTTTAATGGCCCTCCAAACTCTTCTATTACAGTTCCTCCTTTGAGTTCGGGTCAATGGTACAGTCCTTGAGCTTGACCTCATTTCAAACACGGGTGGTGGGAAAGTCAATCCCTCAGTCGGATCATCAATAATCATCACTTCCTTCCCCTTAGCAGTAGCAGGGATAGCAGGTTTGGTGGGTGTCGTGAAGGCAGCAGCTTTAGCCTTCTTGCAGGCAGGGAAGTCTTGAAGGCAGTTTAAATTGAACTCTGCAATGGTTCTTGTATTTCAGAAGCAGCGATCTTCATTACCACAAATGGGGCTTTCCCGAGGATGACCTCGAGACCTTCAAATCCTGCTCCAAATTTGATGGTAGGAGCGATGTTGCGGGCTTCGTGACTTGTCGACAGGTTGCACAAAAAAGTCAACGTCAGGTAGGCCATTGTAGCAGGCTTTAAAAACAGAAAATTTTAGGGTTAGCTATATGGCCAAAAACCTCGTAATCTTTTGTGCAAGCACTGAAAATAGATGTTGATCTGTGACCGGGTGGGTCTTAATTTATGGGTATTTTAAAGAAATTAAGGGGTGTAAAATTTAATTAATGCAAGAAAGTTTTAAAGTGCACACAACACAACAAGATGTGGTTTAATTTACGGAATAACAAATCAAATTTGGAAGGGAGATGTGAAATATTTTAGGACCCAGTGTGGGACCCAATTAGTGGCAGAAAATGCCAAGGTGGAATTAGTCCACCGGCACACCTATTGGGGATCCGACCCCATATAAAAATTTAAAGAGTCCTTAATGGCCTTCTGAACCCCTCTGTTCAAAAATGGTTGAACAGCTAGTCCTGATGTCCAAGGAGTTGATTTTACCTTAGCCAAGATTGAAATAGGTAAAGTATGTCAACGGAAGAAGGGTAATTTTGTCCAAGAGGGGCAGGAACACATTACTGATATGTGGAGATAATATTTCCTGATTTGTATGGAGAGAAAAGCTTGTCCCCAACGGAGTCACCAGAAGCTGTCGGCGTTATTTTTGGATATGCTTTGTGGGGTTGCCCGTAAGAAGAGCTCACTTCAGAAGGACGTTGAAGTATGAAATCAAACTGACCCCATATTTTTTTCATAGTTTAAAATAAAAGAGCATTGTACCTCAAATCCTGTATCTATCCCGAAGGATAAACACAAGACTTGAGGATGAGGCTCGATCAAATAAACTAAGAAAATTATGACGTCCATTTGGTCTGCGAAACCTTTGTATTTGCCGACAAGTTCTCCTATTTAATAAAAAGGGCTAAATAGGGTTTATATTAAGTTGGGTTCAGACATGCTTCCTATAAGGGCAAGCCCCTATAGTTAATTACATCTTAAATGACCAAAGTCACTTAAGAAGACTCTTGATAAAAATCAGAAAATATTATCTTTAAGGAATTTCAAAGGGTAGGACTTTTCAATGGGATCAGACGTAGAGGTGTGAAAGGGGATTAGTTCAAATTTGGAACATTTCATTGTAGAATCCAAAGGAGGAAGAACTAGGGGATGTCATGGATCCAGAGGAGAACCTCGATGACTTCCCAAGCTATCCTAATGCTTAGTTTAAATTTAGAGGAGAAAAATTTAAGTTTTTCAACCCGCCAATTTTATCAGTTAGGGCTTATATTCGTGTGAAACAATCACACAAATAGCTTGGAAGATATGAGGATTTAGGTCGTGACAAACGACAACCTCGGAATCCTAAGATGAGTTAGGGCTTATATTGTATAGCAGGGCCATGCATAGCCCTAAAGATGATGTGAGGTTTTACGTTGCATAAGCAAGCAACCTCGAAGTGTTATGACTTTGTTGTTTAAGTCTAAGGAAGGAAGATTGGTTTAGCTGGGGAAGACAGGTATTGCTGTTGAAGATTGTCGTGCTGCCCACCATGCTAGCTCCAAGTTCCTCACCGCGACAAGTTTGAGTTTTCTAGTGTGTCAAGTTATAATGTCAAATCAAGTGACCCTATGGTTGAAGTTCTTTAAATTTTATGAGGGCACATTAAAGTTGATTAGAGTGACACCAATTAGGATCCTACGGTTCCCTCTTTGCGGCACCATTATTTTTTATTGGATTTAATTAGTCCAAATGAACTTGTTAAACCCAACTTAATGAGTTCCATAATTTCATTTAAATTGTGGGAAGCCTCGTTAGCAACTGTAGGTTACCTCCTCCAAGGGATTCCCGATCATCTGATAGAGACATCTTAATTTTGTTGCAATTGTAGTTCTGTGTGATGTTTGTGGTTAAATTTTAAGTTGTTTTATATTTTGAATATTGTTGCGGTGGATTTTATCTTGGTTGGTTTTAGTTTTGGTTTTGGTTTTGGCTTTGTGGTTAGCCTAGCAGTTTTAGTTTTCATGGAGGGTAACATTTTAGCATGGAAATTTGCAGGTATCAAAACTACAAGAAAGTACAAGAAAGACAACACTGAAAATTGTAAAAGCATATCTAACAATACTTCTCGTTCCACCACCTGAAACTTAAAA
>NW_018252528.1:91135-93853 GCF_001263595.1 Phalaenopsis equestris
ACTAAGCCCTTAAGACCTAGGTGAGTGTCTTAATTAGTTTTGAAAAGGTTAAGCTTTAAGTGGTCATGATTCATAATTTGAATTTTTATTTGAAAATCAAAATAGGGGTATTAAATTGGTTAATTATTGGGTTCAAAAGTCATACCCCTAAGTCCAAGATCATTTAATTTTAGTAAACTTCCAAATTTTAATAATTTAGAAATTTATTAACTTAATTAAGAAAGTAAGATTGGTTTCTACCAATTAACCCCTTGTTTTCCAAACATCAAATAAAATGATTAAGATCAAAGGTTGCCCATTTCCCTCCTTGACTTACGCCTAAAAGTTAATTAAGGCTAACTTTCCAAAATTACACATTTGCCCCTAAGGCATTAACACTTCATAATTTGTCAAATTCAATTCAAATGACTTTGAAATTCTTATCCTACCTCATTCATGTGTCAATTAGGACATCAGAGGAGAAAATGTGATTTTTCAGAATTTCATTTATTTTATATAATTATTTTCATGTAAAAATCTGATTTTTCAAAGAAAATTCCTAACTTGACCAAGGTAAATTCTAATCCTTTGGACCAAATTTCAGGATTTTTTGAATTCTCTGTGATTTATCAGAATTATTATATGTTCTGGGTTATTTAATAAAAATAAAATATTTTAAATGATGAAAATTAAGTTTTGAGTCCTTGAAAAATTTCCCTGAGGTTAGAGAATCCATAGGAGCAAATTTCATATTTTTCTAATTTTTCTTTGATTTATTAGAATTATTTTAGTGAAAACTCAATTTTAGCCTTTAAAAATTATTTTTAAGCTTCGAAATTCAATATCTTTATTTAGATAATTAGGAAAATAATTCTAATTGTTCCTACTTGATTAGGAAGCAATTCATAATATTTCCATGAATTTTTTTATTTTTGTGTTTTTTATGAATTTTTAAATATTTAAACTAGGCTAAAAATCAAGTTTTTATTCTAAATTTTATTTTATTTTTATAAAATATCCTTGATCACATAGAAGTCAAAAAACTAAATTTCATAATTTTTTGAGTTATATTGTTATTTTTAAAAATCATTTAAGTGTCAAAAGAGGTATTTATCTTTAAAAATCAACTTAATTTATCAAATGAACTCAAAACAACTTGAAATTTTGATAGTGTGTTCTCTGGATCATAAACCACATTGAAGATCCAAAATCAAGTCATTTAAATTTTTATATCTTCCAAAATTAATTATTTTATAGATTTAGTGCTTGTAAAATTTAAGTGGATTTTAAATGACTTGACATATGAAATTATTTTCAAAAGCTTCTCTAGTCATGGTGGACCTTCCAAAATTTTATTAGAATTTTCTAATCAATATGCTAAATTCTATGATTATTTTAAGGAAATAATGTGCAAGAACTTGAAAAATCCTGATCTCTGTATAGGAACCTCCTGTGACTTTGGAAAAATCAGAGGATATTTCCCTTAACAGACGCTACAACATGCCCAAATTTTAAGCCAAGGTGATGTATCAATATGCATGGGAAATAAAATGATCCCAAACAGTGTTTAAATAATTAAAAATGTTTTATGCATCAAATGGACTTGAAATTTATTCCACATTATTCTCCTTTTTTCACTGAGTAAGAGGGTTTTTTTATTTTATTTTTGTTATTTTTCTACACAAAGTTATGGATTTTTGAAGTTTAGGGAGTTTAAATAAATAGGAGAAGCCCTATTTTTCTATTTGAACTGTGTGTGTTGACTAAATCCTAGGTAGCTCTGTAGATCCTAGGAAGCTCCTATTTGACCCCGACGTCCATGCCAGCATCCACGCGTCCCGCAGTTTATGTAGAGAAGCATTGTCCGGCTTCATCTTGGCCATCCATTTGATACACGCGCGATCGAACGACGCGTGGTCATCATCCCCAATGGCTTATGCCAAGAGTCGTCCACCTTCAAGGCTTATGATCTCTCTCATTTCTCAACCGAATTAAGTGAATTTTGTTCAAAATGCTCTTCTTAGTGAGACGAACACATCCATACGGTTAATGTGTCATAAAATCAAGCCCAAGTAAATGGAGAATCAAAATAGGCTCGGTAGGAGGAGAAGTTTTATACCTTTGCTCTGAGAAGGGAGGCTTCAATCAGAGGTGCTCGGCACATTCGTTGGGGTCCAAGGAGGCTAGGGATTAAGCCTCTTGTTATGGTGTAAGGCCTAGGTATGAATTCAACCAAGCTCGATTTCAGGTGTTGGTCTAGAGCTATGGTGGAGGCTATTTCAGAGGGTAATTTGATGGGGCTTTGTCTTCCTTGCTGTTTGAAGGTGTGGGCACAAGCAATTAAATTTTTGTGGAGTTTTGAGAAATGTCCTATTTCAGCCCTATTTTTTAAGCTCAAAATTAGGGTTATACAGGGGGAATCAAGGCAGGGGAGTGATTGGAATGTGTTGTGGAGATCTCAAAGAAGCTATGTGAGTGATTTGGGAGGCTCCCTTTGAGAAAAATTTAGCACACCTTCCATGGCCGTGGAGGTGACCTTTTATAAAAATGGCCACGGGGTGGCTCTCAGGGCACAAGTTTGGGTGCATTGTGGTGCTTAGGTGGAGGGCGGAGGAGCTCTTCCATTTGATTTGGATGAACTGGACTCTACGTTTGATTTGGGTGAGGTGTCATGGGGGTGGCTCTCGGGTTTGAGCTTTTCCAGCCACTATACTGGTCGGGCGGGCAGGGGGAGGGGGC
>NW_018252528.1:93951-100211 GCF_001263595.1 Phalaenopsis equestris
GGGGACCTTTGGTCCATGGCATGATTTAGGTGGTTTCATGGTGTTTGGACAGGTCACTAAGTCCAACTAATGGCTAGGGTGGAGTTAATTTGGTGACTTTAGGTTGGTTAGGTCACATTTAGTGCATGGGTCCAAATGGGTGCAAATGACCAAGTATAGGGTTTGTTCTAGGCTAGCCATGTCAATTGGAACAATTAATTTTTGCATTTGGTGTAGAAGATCATAAGGAACAACTTTGGTGAAGGATGAAAGTGGTTTTGAGCTCAATTGAAGGATCAATTTGAGGGAATTTTGAACTTTAATCAATTTGGTCATGTTGGGCTAGGCTTGGGTCTAGCTTGGGTTGGCCTTGGGCTAAGTCCAAATTGATTATTGTAAATGGTCAATAGGGACCTCATGAAGAGTTTTAAATAAGAATTGTATGCCAATTTGGAGGTTACGGATATCAATTGGGTGAAATTTGGGGACTTAGCTAATTTGGGGCTAAATTTGGAAATTTTGGATTTAAGTTGGGAATTTTGGATTTAGACCAAAATCAAATGGATTTGAGACTTCATAAAGGCTAATTGATGGTTGATTTTTATGTATAGGAATGTTATGAAGATTTTTTAACATTAATTGGGGCCAATTGACTAGGCTATGGGTTCAATTTGGTGAGATTATGTCATGTGGCCAAAGTTGGGGTTTTAACCTGACTCAAAATTGGGCTCAAATCATGGGCCAATTAGGCTTGGATTTGGTTTAGTATGGTCATATTAAAAGTGAATTTGAGTTTAGGATTGAAATTGGGGAAAATTGACATCAAATTGATGGACATTTGAGTTGGATTTGAAAAAATTTGAGTCTTTAAAGGCAAATTTGGCGATTTTGGTTTTCAATGGTGTTTCGGTAATTTGGGGTGTTGAGGGGAAAATGGTAGGTTGGGTATCCTGGTAGAGTTGGAGTGCCAACTACCATCAATAAGACATGGACCAATAGAAACCCCATTTTGGGTCCTCTATGTAGGTCTTAGCTAAACCATAGCCCTAGGGCTAGTAGGTTTAGGGGAACTTCTACATGAGTATCCCAAAAGATCAAGGGACCTAGGCTAGAAATTTGAGTTCAGGGTTGTGAGTGATTGTGGGTGAAGATAAGTGTAGCGAGTGCCTCATCTCCAGACCAACGCCCAGGGTCAACCTTAAGGTCCAGCAGTCCTACAGGTGACTCATCTTGAGTTTCCCCCATAGTGACCCCACCTACTAAGTATTTAGAGGTTGAAACCAACATGTGGAACTTCAAGTTGAGTAGAGAAGAGTTCAAAATTTCTAGTGGTGAGGGTTTATCTTATAGTTTTCTAAGAATAGTCAATAGGAAAATCTTATGGCTAGATCTTCGGCTATAAAAGAGGAAAAAACTAAACCTCAGCCAAAAGTGAGGTCAACCGATCTTTGGATTTTAATGTTAACGGTCACAGGTTAGCCTATTTGGGGACGATTACGGGGAGTCGTTTGATCGCGCGTTTATCTCATCAGCGGATGAGATCTAGCTGGATGAACTCTTGGTGCGTGAACCGCGGGCCGCATGGCATGAAATTTCTAGTGGTGAGGGTTTATCTTATAGTTTTCTAAGAATAGTCAATAGGAAAATCTTATGGCTAGATCTTCGGCTATAAAAGAGGAAAAAACTAAACCTCAGCCAAAAGTGAGGTCAACCGATCTTTGGATTTTAATGTTAACGGTCACAGGTTAGCCTATTTGGGGACGATTACGGGGAGTCGTTTGATCGCGCGTTTATCTCATCAGCGGATGAGATCTAGCTGGATGAACTCTTGGTGCGTGAACCGCGGGCCGCATGGCATGCCAAGGTGGAAAGCGCAATGAATGGGAGTGCGTCGCGTAGTCATTCGAAGCCGCCTAGGATGAGGTGGTGTCGCCGTTTAAGTGGATAAATATGGAATTAAATGAATCTAAAAATTATCCCTAACTTCAAAAATCCATATCTTGGTGTATAAAAATCTTAAAAATAAAATAAAATACCTTCTTGCTCAGTGAACAGAGGAGAATAATGTGGAAATGGTTTGAAATTTAATTATTGCATATTTTATTTTTAATTAATTAAACATTTTTTTGAGTCTTTTGATTCTCCATGAATGTAGACATTTCACCATAGTTTGAAATTTTGGCATGTTGTTTTGGCAAGTCGTTGCCTCTATCTTTGGGAACATTATCTGATTTTTACAAAGTCAGAGGAGACCCCTGGACAGAGATCCAAATTTTTCATTTTTTTCTATATTATTTGAATAAACTAATCATAATAATTAACATGTTTCTTAGAAAATTCCAAGAAAATTTTGAAATTTTTATTGTGTCCGGAGAACCCATTGGAAAATTTTTCATGGGTCAAGTCATTAAGAACAAACTTAATTCTCACAAAACCCTAAAACACAAAGAAATTTAATTTGGGAAATGCAAACATCTAAATGAATTGGTTTTTAATCTCCACTGTAATTCAAAGTGCAGAGAATGACCCATAAAAATTTCAAAATATTTGGAGCTCATTTGATAACTCAAATTGGTTTTCTACATTAAGTGTCATTTATCATATTTAACACTAAAATATTTTTTAACAATTAAATTATAACTCAAAAAATTAAAAAAATTAGTTTTGGGAGTTCTCTGTGATTATAGGAAATTTCTAAAAATAAATTTGTAATTAAAATAAAAATTCCATTTTTAAGTCTTTCTTTAATATTTAAATAATTAAAAAAGGATAAAAATCATAAAAATAATAAAATTCATGGAAATGTTCTAAATTGTTTCCTAAGAACTTAAGAGCAATTGGAATATTTATCTTGATATTCTAAGTGAAGATCATGAATTTTGAAGCTTAAAACAATTTTTAAAGGCTAAAATTGGATTTTCACTAAAATAATTCTAACAATTAAAAGAAAAATAAAAAAAAATGTGAAATTTGTTTCTTTGGGTTTCGTGACCTTAGGGAAACTTAATAAAAATGTGAAATCAAATTTTCCATATTTATAGTATTTTATAATTAATAAATACTCCAAAATTTGAAATAATTCTAATAATTAAAATAAAACTCAAAAAATCATGAAATTTGATCCCAATGATTCTCAGCTCTAAGTCAGACTAAGTCTACCTTCAGAAAAAATTTCACAGGATTAAGCTTTACCTTAGTTAAGTTAGGGAATTCTATTTAAAAAATCCTATTTCTTGCATATAAATAGATATATACATTAAATTAAAATTTGAAAAATCACATTTTCTCCTCTAATATCTTAATTGACCCATGGGTGAGGTGGAATAAAAATTCCAAAGTCATTTTAATTAAATTTGATGAATTATAAAGTATTAGAGCCTTAGGGGCAAAAGTGTAATTTTAGAAATTTAGCCTTAATTAACATTTAGGCTTAATTCAAGAAAGGGAAATGAGTAACCTTTGATCCCAATTAACATATTTGGATGATTGAAACACAATGGGATTAATTGGTAGAAACCAATCTCACCTAATTAAAGGATAAATTTGTAATTTCCTTAAATTATTAAAAATTGGAAGTCTAGTCAATTAAATGATCCTAGACTTACGGGTACGATTTTGGGTGTTGATAACTCACTAATTTAACACCCCAATTTGTTGTTCAAAAGACTTTCAAAAATGAATCATCATCACTTAAAATTCAACCTCTTTCAAAATATAACTAAGACATCTATCAAAAGTCTAAAGGGCTTAGTAGTGACCTAGGCTAAATCAAATTTGGCTAAATGAGGATTAGAAAAATGAGCATAATTAAAAATTGAACACCTTTGAAACACTACAAGCCAAAATTAAAAAGTTGGCTAAGTGTCTTGTTAACATTAACTTGCCCCTTTAAGGGTCTTCACTTACATAATCCTAAATTCAAATTATAAGTGATAATTACCCTACTCATAGAGATAATTGAAACATTAATGTTCATTAAGCATTAAAGGTATTTACAGGATAGGTTATTAAGCAACATAATAAGTTTAAAAAGAGCTCGAGACTTTTCACCAGGTAGTGAGAGGGAAGCATGGACCTGCTTCTTTCAAAACTTAATATGTTTTGCTTAACAAAAACCATCATTAATCAAATTAATAGGGACCCGCCAAGATATGACCTGGGGTTGGGTAGATCACTAAAACCTTACTTTTCCGCTTTATATAAAATGCTCTCACATGCATTTTGAGTTTCACGTGGTGGAACGAGAAGACTTGTCAGGTACGTTTTTTATAGTTTACAGTGTCGTCTTTTTTGTACTTTCATATTGTACTTTTATGCTTATAAAACTTGCATGCTAAACAACAATGTCACCCTGCTTGAAAACCAAAACTGTTAGGATAGCCACAAGACCAAAACCAAAACCCAAAGCCAAAATTAAAATCATTTCAGCTGCTCGTGCATTTCGAACGTAGAAGGCAACAAAGAAACAACAAAACAAAGCCCCAAACATCAAACCCCAAGCCAAGACATACCACAACTACAACTAAATTAAGACGTATCTATCAGACGATCGAGAATGAAAGTATGGAACTCATTAAGTTGAGTTTAGTAAATTCATTTGGACTAAGTAAATCCAATAGAAAATAGTGGTACCGGAACGATGAAATCGTAGAATCCTTAAAATGTCGCTCTAATCAACTTTAACATGCCCCATAATATTTAAAGAACAACAATCATAGGGCCACCTAATTTGACATCATAACTTGACACCCTAAAAAGCTTAAACTCCTCACGGCAAGGAGCTTGGAGCAAACATGGTAGGTGGCATGGCCATCTTCAATAGCAAAACTTGTCATCCCCAGCTAAACCAATTTCCTTCCATAGAATTAAACAACCAAGCCATAAGATTTTGAGGTTGTCTGGTTATGCAACATAAATCCTCACCTTATCTTTAGGCTTTTGAACAGCTTTACTATGCAATATAAGCCCTAACTCGTTTTAGGATTCTGAGGTTGTCATTTGTCAAGACCTAAATCCTCACATCTTCCAAGCTATTTGTGTGATTGTTTCACACGAATATGTGCCATAATAATTAAAATTGGCAGGATGAAACACTCAAATAAATTTCTCCTAAAAAATGAAGCCAAATAATAGGATAGATTGGGAAGTCACCGAGGTTCTCCTCTGGATCCATGACGTCCCCTAGTTCTTCCTCCTTTGGATTCTACAACAAATGTTCCAAATTTGAACCAATACCTTTTCACACCTCTCTGTCTGATCTCGTTGAAAAGTCCTATCCTTTGACCTCTTTGAAGATAATATTTCCTAATTTTTAACTAGAGTTTTCTTAGGTGACTTTGGTCATTTAGAATGTAATTAACTATAGGGGCTTGCCTTTACAGAAAGCTTGTCCAAACCCAACTTAATATAAACCCTATTTAATTCTTCATATTGAAGAGGGGAAATTTTTGGCAAAAAAAATAGTTTCGCAGACCAAATGGATGTCATATATTTCTTAGTTTATTTGATCGAGCCTCATCCTCAAGACTTGTGCTTATCCTTCGGGATAGATATATGGTGTGAGGTGTAGTTCTCTTTCATTTAAACTGTGAAAAGTATGGGTCAGTTTGATTTCATATTTTTTCTAAACTCTATATACATATGTAAATTAAACGTCCTTCCGAAGCGGGTGGCAGAATTTTGATTCCGGTGACTGACAGCTTCTTACAGGCAACTCCTTAACCAAAAATAGTGCCGACATCTGTGAAACCATTTTATTTGCCGACTAGTTCTCCTAATTAATATGAAGAATTAAATGTGGTTTATATTAAGCTAGGTTTGAAAAAACTTTCTATAAGGGAAAGCCCTATAGTTAATTACATCTTAGATAACCTAAGTCATCTAAAAAAACTCTCGATAAAAATCAGAAAATATTGTCCCAAGGGGAAAGAAAGAAAATGCAAAGTTTAGGGCCCAGCGCGGGACCTTACTTTACATAATGCCCGGGTGGAACTAGTCCACTGACACACCTATTGGGGGTCCGATCCCATATAAAGATCAGAATGTCCTTAATGGCCTTCTGAATCACTCTGTTCGAAGATGGTTGAACAGATTATCATCATGTTCAAACGAGTTGACCGTACTTTCCCAAGACAGAAATGGGTAAAGTATGCCAACGGAAGAAAGGTAATCTTGATTCATGAGGGACATGAATGCATTATCGATGTATGAAGATATTTTTTTTTTTGGATTTAAATGGAGAGAGATGCTTGTCCCCAACGGAGTCGCCAGAAGCTGTCGGC
>NW_018252529.1:0-778 GCF_001263595.1 Phalaenopsis equestris
AGAGAGAGAGAGGATAAGATAGGAAAGAAAGAGAGACATAGAGAAGAGGGGAGGTAGATGGTCATTTGGTGAGAGAGTGAAAGAGAGATCTTTCTTTTGCTCTCTCTTGCCTCCCCATCTCTCTCCATTCCTCTTTTGATCTTTCTCTCTTTATACTTGCACTTCCTCTCTCTCTCTTTTGCTCTATCTCTCTTTCTTCCCTTAGTCTCTCTTATTCCATCTCTCTTTGTCTCTCACTCTCACTTTCTCTTCATTCTTCTCTCTCTTTCTCTTGATCTTTTTTAATGTCCATCTCTCTCTCCCTTTCTCTGTATCTCTCTTCTGTCATTTCTTGTCTCTTTCACACTTTTCTCTCTGTAGAGTGGGGGAGAGATAAAGGGAGGGAAAAAAAGAGAGATGTAGAGAGACAAGACAGAGATGGGAAAAAAGAAAGTTTCAGATAGATAAAAAAGAGGTAGGGTCAAATAGAATGAAGGAGAGTGGGAGAGAGAGTGAGCTAAGGAGGGAGGGAGGGAGAGAGTGTGAGTGAGAGAGAGAGAGACATAGAGAGGGATGTAGAGAAGTAGGGAGAGTCTTCTCTCTCTCTCACCTTTGCTCTCTTTGTTTCACTAAATCTCTCTCACATTCTCACACTCTCACTTTCTTACACACCTGTTCTCCCTCCCTCTCTTTCTCTCTCCATCCCTCCCCACTTCCTGTCTCCCTTCATCTCCTTTCTCTCTATTCCCCTCTATCTCTCACTGCATTTCACGCATTTAAGTCTTCCATTATTCCTTCA
>NW_018252530.1:0-2238 GCF_001263595.1 Phalaenopsis equestris
TCTGGAAAATGTTCATTAATTTCTTTTTCAAAAGAAAGTTGTTTTTCTAATTCAAGACTGGACAAATGATCAGCAATTTGATCTTGAATCCACTTTCTATCTACTATTTTAAAGTTAAATTCTTGCAAAAAAAGAATCCACCTTATAAGTCTAGGTTTAGCATCCTTCTTTTTCATTAAGTACATAATAGCAGAATGATCTGTATGCACTACATAATGAGTTACAATTAAATATGATCGAAATTTATCAAAGGCATTTACAATTGCTAATAACTTATTTTCAGTTGTTGTATAATTAATTTGAGTTTCATTAATAGTCTTACTACCATAGTAAATCACATTGAAAGTTTTATCAAATCTTTGTCCTAAAATAGCTCCTATAGCACAATCACTAGCATCACACATCAATTCAAAAGATTTTTGCCAGTTTGGTGAAACTATAATTGGAGTAGTGATTAATTTTTCTTTTAATAAATTAAAAGCTTTTAGGCAATCTTCATCAAAATTAAAAATTGCATCTTTCTCCAGTAAATGGCATAAAGGTTTAACAATCTTTGAAATATACCGTTTATAGAATCCAACATGTCCTAAGAAACTCCTAATTTCCCTTACATTGATTGAATAAGGTAAATTAGCGATCACTTCAATTTTAGCAGGATCTACTTCCATATCATTTTTTGATATTTGAAGTCCTAATACAATTCCTCCTTCTACCATAAATTGACATTTTTTCCAATTAAGGACTAAATTTTTTTCTTCACAGCGCTAAGAACTTTTGATAAATGTTCTAAAAATGAATCAAATGAAGTTCCAAACTCTAAAAAATTATCCATAAATACTTCTATCCCCTTTTCAATTAAATCACAAAAAATTGTCATCATACATCTTTGAATATAACAGGGGCATTACATAAACCAAAGGGCATTCTTCTAAAAGCAAAAGTACCATCACGACTAGTAAAAGTTTTTTTCTTTTGATCCTTAGGAGTTATTTGTATTTTTTTATAACCAGTATATCCATCCAAAAAATAAAAGTATTTATGCCCAGCTAGTCTATCCAACATTTGATCTAGAAAGGGTAATGGAAAATGATCTTTCCTAGTGGCAAGATTTAATTTTCTATAATCAATGCATATTCACCACCCTACAACTTATCTAGTAGGTATCAACTCATTATGTTCATTCACAGTCATAGTTACTCTTCCTTTCTTAGGAACACAATGAATTGGACTAACCCATGCACTATCTGAAATAGGGTAAATAATTCAAGCATCTAACCACTTTACAATTTCTTTCTTAAAATATTATTTTATAATAGGATTCAATCTCCTTTAAGGATCAACCCTAGGTTTGTAATTCTCTTCCATATGAATTCTATGCATACAAATTGAACATATTGAAGGATTGATTCTTTTAATATCAGTTATTGTCCATCCAAAGGCTTTCTTAAAATTTTAAAATTTTTCATCAATCTTTCTTCTTCTTCCATTGTTAACTTTAAGGAAATTATAACTAGTAAAGTAGAGGAATCTCCTAAAAAGGCGTATTTTAAATGATCAGGAAATAACTTCAACTCAAGTTCTGAAGGTTTTTCAATTGATGGACAAAATGATTTATCTTGGTCTATCGTGTCCAAAATTTCAAAAATTTCTCGAACATAGATTGAATCTTCCTTAAAAAGATCTTTACATTGATCTAATTCCTATTCTTTCTCATGTTCCAAATCTTTTTCTTCAAATTTTTCTTCATAAGTAGTTTTAAAATGACATTCACTCAGATATCTTATAACATCCATTCTATAACATTCATCATCTTCACCTTTTACAAGATACTTCATTGATCTTAAAATATTAAAAGTAATAGTTTGATCATTGAAGAGCATTTTTAATTTCCCCTTGTGCACATCTATCATTGCTCTTCCCATGGCTAGGAAAGGTTTCCCCAAAATGATAGGTATCTCTTTATCTTTCTCCATATCTAACACAATGAAATCGATAGGAAAGATAAATTTATCCACTTTCACTAGGACATCTTTTATAACTCCTTTAGGGTATGTTATTGAATGATCTGCTAACTACAGAGTTACAGTAGTAGGGGTTATTTCTCCTAATCCCAATCTCTTAAATATTGATAATGACATACGGTTAATTCTTGCACCTAAATCACATAAAGCTTTCACATAAAATCTGTCTCCTATTGCACATGGAATTGTAAAGCTACCAGGAACTTTAAGCTTTTCA
>NW_018252530.1:3112-6924 GCF_001263595.1 Phalaenopsis equestris
TATTAAAAATTATGGGTAGCCATTTTTTCAATTAAAGCATAAGCGTCATGAAATGGTTTCAACATCAATGAACCAACACCAGCAACATCGATAATAGATCTAAGAGACCCAACTAATCAATTATAAAAATTTTGAATTATTAACCAATCTGATATAGCATGATGTGGACATTTTCTTAAGAGTTTTTTAAATCATTCTCATGTTTCATAAATAGATTCTTTCTCAAACTTGATTAAAACATGTAATATCATTTTAAGCTTCGCAGTTTTTTTATGGTGGAAAATATTTAGCAATGAATTTTTATGCTAAATCACCCCAAGTTCTGATAGATCCAGGTGCTAACAAATTCAACAACATCTTGGTTTTATCCTTCAGTGAGAAAGGAAATAACCTAAGTCTTATGGAATCATATGAAACACCATTGTATTTAAATGTAGCACACAATTTTTGAAAATTGTTAAGATGTAAATTTGGATCATCAGTTGGTGATCCCCCAAATTGATTATTTCATATCATTTGGATAATAGCAGGTTTAAGCTCAAATGAATTAGCCACTACAGTAGGTTTTTGAATACTACAACAAATTTCATCTACAATAGGGTTGACATAATCTCTTAAGGTCTAAACTCTTGATGAATTTTAGAATTTTGACTAATTTGGTTTTCCATTTCTGTAATTTTTTTAGATTTTTCAAGATTTTTAATTTTTGTTTATTTTTCTAATTTTTCTAATAGTTTTTTATAATTCAGAATCATAGGGCACTAGTCCTTCAGAACCTGAACTACATAAAATAAAAATAAACTAAAACACACAAAATAAAATACAATAATTGTTAAAGTGTAAATAAGACTTTCTAAAAAATATAAAATTGCTTTTAAATCAGTTAATGTCCCCAACAACGATGCCAAAAACTTTATCCCGATATTTTTTATATGTAGAATTTATGAAGTTGACACCACTACTTGAAGATTTTAATACCCGACAACGATACTAAAAACTTGTTCTCGACTGTTTGTATGCAACATTATAACAATGTCTTTGATTATATTTTCACTTATATTTCCTTACTTTGCAACAGAGTTAAAAATTTATCCTGAATAAAATAAGAATTTAACTTTTAAATTTATATATATATTGATATTCTACACTAATACATATATCGTTATCAAGTATTATAGGACTTTCTGATTAAGACCGACCTGAATATTGAACCCATAGGGAGAATACGTAATATGCTCTATTGAACAAAAAAATTTCTATTTTAAAAAAATAATTACTTAAATTAGAGATTTATTCATAGTAATTAAAATTTAAATCTTTTTGGTATTTTTGATATTTTGACAAAACAGTAATAATTTAAAAAGATAACTTAATTTTCTGAAAAAGAAAAACATTGAATTTGAAAATATTTTTCTCCTTATCATGAATCAGTAATAAGCATAGGAATTTTGTTGTGGAAGTATGAAAAGCATAAGAATTTTGTTGTGGAAGTATGAAAATTGTGTTGTGCCAAATAATATCAATTATATTCTTTACCCTTACCTGAGATGTTATAAATAATATTGGCTAATTTAAAGTTTGAATAGTTCTAAAGACTGGCTAGGCAGGGGAGACACCAGCTCCTACTCTTGACTAGAGTTCCCTTGATTCCTTCCACTTGGGGCTAACATCTCGTATCAGAACCAAAAATAATAAACCAAGTTCGGGGCTTTAACCTGTCACTTTAAATTCCTCTAACTCTATACCCTTAAATGATTATTTCCCTATTTAATTACAGAAAATCATATGAATTACATTCTCACTCATACAACCTGATCTGATTCTTTCCAATTGTTGACTCAGACAATATCAACCGGATTCTTACATGTTCTCGCAATAAATTTTAACATATGGATTTGTTAAATTAAGAAGTAAATGAAGTACATAGAATTGAATCATCACAACTTCTTCCAACATTAAAGATTAATACTCTCCGCAACTACCATCCAACACTTTAATTACTTATCATTTTAAGAAGAAAGATAAAGAAAACTACTCAGAATCCATAGAGAAAATAAAATCACACTTTAGTTTAAAAGTAGAAATCATTGTCAAACCAACCTCGATTAAAACCAAAAGTTATTTAAAAAAAAAAGATAAAAACTTATCTAAAATCCTCCACCAAACTCTTGAAGTTCCTTTGAATCTCTTCTCTTTTACAACACTCTTAACTCTCAAAATAAACTAAAAAAATGGATAAAGTAAATTTTTGTGGTGCCTAAAAATCTGTCCAAAACTATCTCTCCAAACTCCTTAGGACTCCTCTTCTTCTAACTCTTTCCAAAATTTTCAAGCACCCATCTTCAAATGTAAAAACTCCCTTCTTTTATAAATCTCTAAGAGGTGTCTTGATAACTCTTCAAAATGTTTCCAAATTTGATATATTCTCCAAAGGATGTCTTCTTTCACAAGTCTTTTTATAATATTTTTTATTCATAGGCTTGGCCAAATGAGGAAAACCGCCAAATAACTGTCTCAGGCGCTTAAGCGCGGGGCCTTTAGCGCTTAGGTGCAAACTTCTCTGTTTAACTGGCGCTTAAGCGCTGGATCTGGCGCTACGCACCAAAACATTTTAGCACAATTTTAACATCTTTCCTCCAAAGTTGATCCTTTTTCATTCTTTTAGAATTTTTCACTTTTTTACTTGTACCTGAAAGAAAAACACACAAATTCATTCAATTAAAGAGCAATATCTCAAAAATAGGTATAAAAATGCATCTAACAACACTATATATTTTATGTGTATCAGCTTTTCTAGTACATCGTAAATCCCCAACTCATCTTTTTGACTTTACATAGTCATGTTGTTCAATATAATTCCTAACTCGTTTTAGGATCTTGATGTTATCGTGTTTTACGGTATAAATCCTCATATCTTTGTAGGCTAATTGTACAATTGTATCATGCAAATATAAGTCCTTAATAAATAAAAATGACATGATTGAAAGATAAAATAATAACACTTCGAAACACAAAGGCACATAATAGGATAGTTTCGGAGGTCATCAGGGTTTTCCCTCGGGTCCGTGATATCCCCTACCTTTCATTCTCTTGCATTCCTAAAAATAAGTTGTTCCTAATTGAGCCACACCCATTTGTTATTCTATGTCTATCCTTAAAGACTTAAACTTTAAAACTTTTGAAAGCAGAACCACTGATCTTAATTGAAAGTATTCTTAGGAAACTTCAGTCATCTTAGTTGTGATTAAATTTACGGGTTTGCCTCTATAATGAATTTAAGAACACAAGTAATATAAACCTTATCTAATTTCTTGGGCCATAAAAAAAAATGGTTTACCGACAAAGCGGATACACCAACTAATGTGTCTACTGATACACCAAAATAATGTGCAGTTTTATGTATTAATTTTATTCTTAAATTTGTTGATATTGCACTTTACAGAAGGGTAATTTCATGTTTTATTGTAGTTATATTAACTTTATGAAATTGAAGCAAAAAGAAGGAAAAAGGAAGAAATTTGGAGTAAAAAAAGAGCATTTTAGCAATATGGGGCTGGAGGCACCATTTTACAAAGAAGCAACACCAAAAGCACCAAAATTTGTTCCAGAGGTGCAGGAATCTACAACAACTCAAACTTCAGTAAACTATTGTGAGATTGTTAACCCTCAAGGGAGGGAGTTATGGGAGCTCTGGAGTGGCAACCAGTATCCTCCCAGCCTAACCACAAAATTAGGGACCAAACTATGGATTAGTCAATATTCTTTATAGCACTTGGAAGAGGCTAAAGAACTAAAGAAAATGATTGCTCCTA
>NW_018252530.1:6934-11493 GCF_001263595.1 Phalaenopsis equestris
TTGGCACAAAACAGTTTTTATATATATTTTTTCAAATGATTTCAATTTCTTCACAAACCATATACTCCTTGTAAATGGGAAGGACACTTTCTTAAATTTTAAATTTTCGTCCCAACAAAAACTTTGTTTAATTTTTGCAGTTTTACTTTTGAAAGTTTAGTATTTGGTTTAGTTTAATTTCTATAGTCTTACATCTGCATTTTAATTAGCATTCACCTGAGTAGTCAATTTTCAAACTTTGCACTTTACTTTTATCTTATTTTTTTTTATATAGAATAATTTTCATAATCTACTTTAGGATTTTCCAACTTTTCTATGGGATCGATATCTAAAACTCTATTAGAGCCCTTTATTACTTGTGTGATACGTATACTTGCATTGATATTAAATAAGGTTTGGCAGTTTAACAAGAGTATTAAAATATAAATTATTTTTATAAAAAGTTTTTTTATTAGGTTTATACTGCATATTTATTATAAATCTGCATACATAAAGTTTTTTGGCGGCGTTGAGTGGAGTCAACTTCTTAAATATTTGCACATAAAAAATCTCATATCACTTTTTTGGCGCCGTTGTCAAGGAAGTAACGAAAAATATTAGTATTTTTATTTTATTTTAAAAAATATAAAAAAAAGAGTGTTTGCAGTTTAATTTGAATATTTTCTTATTTTAGTGTGTTTGCTTATTTTTAATTACTTGCTTTATTCAGTTTATGCATAGTGTACGATCTGAAAATTTAGTACCTTATGACTTTGAGCTGGAAAGAACTGTTACAAAAATTTTGAAAACAACAAAAATAGAAAGATTAGTTTAGTAAAATGACTTGTAATTTAAATAATGTTGGAAATGAAAATGAACATCATCAGAGGCCTTTAAGAGATTATGCAAATCCTACAACAGATGAAATTTATTTGAGTATTCAAAATGCTGTTGTAGCTACCAATTCATTTGAGCATAAACCTGTTATTATTCATATGATACGAAACAATCAGTTTGGAGTAACATTTACTGAAGATCCTAGTTTACACCTTGTTAGTTTTCTTAGAATTATGTGCAACATTTAAATATGATAGAGTGTCAAGTGATGTTGTGAGACTTAAACATTTTCCTTTTTCACTAAGGGATAAAGCTAACATGTGGTTAAACACATTAGCACCAGGATCTATCAAAACATGGGGAGATTTATCACAAAAATTCTTATCTAAATATTTTTCACCATAAAAAAACTAATGAGCTTAGAAATGATATCACATCTTTTTGTCAGTTTGAAAGTGTCCGCACCATGCGTTGCCAGATTGGTTAATAATTCAAACTTTTTATAAGGAGTTGGTTGGATCTCTTAGATCGATAATTGACGCTATTGCTGGTAGATAATTAATGTTAAAAACATTCAATGAAGCATATTCATTAATTGATGGCTACTAATAATTTTCAATGGCCCTCTGAATGAGTAAATCCAAAAGAGTAAGATGCAACATCTATGTTAGCTGCCAAAATAGTTGTTATATCAAAGAAGATAGATCAATATGAAATGAATTATTCTCAGACAATACTTATGTTTGAGGAAAACTCAATAGGACAAATGATAGAATCTTAATCTTTTTATGAGACTTTAAATGCAATGAACAAACATTTTAATAACCCTAATGCCAATTATTATAATCTTGGTTTGAAGCATCATCCAAAATTTAGTTGTAGTAACAATAATTCTTATGCTACAAATCTGCAATGGGGAAACATAACTGCAAACCCATTGGGAAACTCCAACAATCAAGGGAATCAATCTTATAAACCTTATTACCCCTACGGTTTTAATAATTTGCAGAGTAAGAAGAAAAAGTTATTAATGGAAGAATTGATGTTGCAAATGGGTAGTCAATTACAATGTAAAGGAGCTGCTATCAGAAACATGGAAAATCAATTGAGATATATTGCTACTGCACTTAACAATAGACCTCCAGGAACATTGCCAAGTAATGTTGAAGTAAATCCTAAAGATCAGAACAAAAAGCAAATTAAAGCTATTAAACTAAAAAGTGGAAAAGAGTTAGAAAATCGAGTTCCACAAGAAGTTGAAGTAGAAATGGTTTCGGTGGAAAATGAAAAATCTGGTGAAGATTTTCATTTTGAGTCAGAAAATCTCATTAAGCGAATTAAAATCACTGTAGAATGACCACAATCTCCATTTCCTCAAAGATTGAAGCAGAAACATAAAGATAATCAAATTTCAAAATTATTTAAAATTTTGAGGAAATTAACGATAAACATTCAATTTGTTAACGCTTTGGAAAAAATGCCAAGTTATGTGAAGTTTATGAAGAATATACTTAATAAAAAAAAGATATCATTTTAGTAAGACCATTCCTAGCCACGGGAAGAGCTTTGATAGATGTGAAGAAAGGAGAACTAACTATGAGAGTTTGTGATCAAGAGGTTAAATTTAATATTGTAAAATCAATGAGATACCTTGTAAAAGAACAAGAGATTGAATGCTTTAGAATGGATATTAATGAATTTTTAAGCCATGAATATTTCAAGAAAACTTTTGAAATAGAATTTAAAAAATAATATATGAAATATCAAGATGAATCTAAGGAAGTGAGTAAAGAGGATATGGATTATGTTCAGGAAAGAATTGAAATGTTAGATCTTACAGAAAGTGACAAGAATTTGATTTCATCTATTGAGAAACTCCTGAACTAGAACTGAAAATGCTTCCAACACATTTGAAGTATGCACTATTAGGAGATTTATCTACATTACCTTTTATAGTATCCTCAAATTTAACTGATATCCAAGAACAAAAATTGTTGGAAATTTTGAAAAGATATAAGAAAGCCTTTGGATGGACATTGACTGATATTAAAAGAATTAGTCCTCTTATTAATATATCACAATGAACCATGAGCTGATCGTCGAAGGAGTTTTAAGTTCTATGATGAAAGAAGTAGTAATAAAGAAATTTTAAAATAGTTAGATGCTGGAATAATATATCCTATTTCAAACAGTGCATGGGTTTTTCCAATACACTGTGTTCCAAAAAAAGAAGGTATGAATGTAGTGACAAATGAGAATAACGAATTAATATCAACAAGATAAGTCACTGGTTGGCGAATCTGCATAGAGTATAGAAAATTAAATTCTGCCACCAAGAAGGATCATTTTCCTTTACAATTTTTGGACCAGATGTTGGATATATTAGCTAGGCATAAATATTTTTGTTTTTTAGACGGATATACTGGTTTTCATCAAATACCTATTACTTCAGAGGATTAAGAGAAAACAACATTTACTAATCCTTATAGAACTTTTGCTTTTCTGTGAATGCTTTTTGAATTTTGTAATGCACCTGCAATATTTTAAAGATGCATAATGACAATTTTCAGTGATTTGATTAAAAAAGAAATTGAAATCTTTATGGATGATTTTTCTGTATTTGGAACTTCATTTAAAATATTTCTAAATCATTTAAAGAAAATTCTGAAACGTTGTGAAAGACTAATCTCGTATTGAACTGGGAAAAATATAAATTTATGGTTACAGGAGGAATTATGCTTGGGCATAAAATTTCAGAAAAAAACATGGAAGTAGATTCTGCAAAAATACACAATATATCGACCTCCACCTACTACAGTAAGAGGAGTTAGGAGCTTTTTAGGACAAGCTAAATTTTACATGAGATATATTAAAGATTTTTTAAAAATTACTAAACCTTTATGCTAACTTTTGGAAAAAGATACAAAATTTGACTTTAATCATTAAAGCCTTTGAAACTTTAAAGGAAAAATTTATCACTGCTCCTATAATTGTTTCACTTGGTTGGAAGAAACCTTTTAAATTAATGTGTGATGCTAGTGATTATGCAATTGGAGCTATTTTAGGGGAGATATATGATAAGATTTTTAAATTTATATACTATTGTAGTAAGTCTCTTAATCATGCTTAAATTAATTATGTCACCACTTAAAGAGAGTTACTAGCTATTGTGTATGCTTTCGATAAGTTTAGCTCATATTTGACTGAAGCTAAACGTGTTGTGCATATTAACCTATTAAATATTTGATTGAAAAGAAGGATGCTAAACTAAAATTAATTAGATGGGTACTTCTGATGCAAGAGTTTGATTTTGTAGTAGTCGATAGGAAAGGAATTGATAATCAAATTGTTGACCATCTATCGAGGCTAGAACAAGAAGAAATATTGGATATGGAAAAAGAGATAAATGTAACTTTTCATAACGAACGACTTTATGTTGTAAGAGGATGGGAAATACCTTGGTGTGTAGATATTATAAATCATATTATTAGTGCTATCTTACCATATAGATTAACAAAACAATAAGAAAAGAAATTCATTCAAGATGCAAAACCTTATTTTTGGGATGATCCTTATTTATATAAGCAATGTAAAAGTTTATTGACAAGTTCCTTATAAAGAAATTCAAGAGATTATTCAAAAATGTCATGATTCCAAATTCGGAGGATATTTTGGGAATGATATAATTCTTCATAAAAATTTATAATATGGATTTTATTGGCCTACTATATTTAGAGATGTTA
>NW_018252530.1:11560-21187 GCF_001263595.1 Phalaenopsis equestris
ATATAATGTTAGCAGTGGATTACATTTCAAAATGGATTGAAGCAATTGCCTTACCTCGATGTGATGCTCGAAGTGTTTCAAATTTTTTAATTTAAAATATTTTTAGAAGATATGGAATGTTGAGAGCAATTATTACTGATGAAGGATCTCATTTTAGAAATGCAATAGTTGCAAGATTGGTGAAAAAATATAATATAATGCAAAAAATTACAATTGCTTACGATCCCCAAACTAGTGTTTTAGCATAAGTATCTAATCATGAAATTAGGAAAATTTTGGAAAAGAGAGTTAATCCTAGTAAAATGGATTGGTCTACTAAATTGCAGATTACATTATGGGCATATAGGACAACCTATAGGACACCTATAAGAATGTCCCCTTATAGATTAATTTTTGTGAAGACTTGTCACTTGCCAGTTGAATTGGAGCATAAAGCTCATTGGGTTATAAAAGAATTCAATTTCAATTTGAAAGAAGTTGGTGATAAAATATTATTGCAATGGAATGAGCTTGAGGAAATTAGGAATGAATCTTACGATAATGTGAGGATTTATAAGGAAAAGATGAAATAATGACATGATCGAAAGATAATAAAAAGAGAATTTGAACCTGGACATGAAGTTTTATTATAAAATACAAGATTGAATTTTTTTCCTGAAAAATTGAAGTCTAGGTGGAAGGGGCCATTCAGAGTTATAAAAGTCTATCCTTAGGGGGAAGTTACTATTGAAGACCCTAAGACTGGAAAAATATTTAAAGTGAGTGGGCACAAATTGAAATCATATTTTGATGGTCAAAGACCAGCCTTCAAAGAGATAGTAATGTTGGATCACCTAGAAAAGGACTGGGAATATCAGACTGACGACATTATGCCAAGTGTTTTTTGGGAGGCAACCCATATGTATCATTATTAGTTATTTGTTGAGTTTATTTTGTTTGATATATTTTATGTATATTTATGTTAGTTCTTTATGTAGTCCGTGTAATTGATAAAATATTTAGAAACATCTTTATTTACCTAATTTTATAAGAAAATTTAGAATTTATTGGATCAAAATCGAAACAGTGAAAATTTTGGAACTAGCGCATGATGCGCCAGATCGGCGTGTGATGCACCGTGAGTCCAAAAATGTTTATAACGTGTTAAATGGCAATTTTTGGAAATTTTTGGCAATTTTTCTCCATATAACTCCTAGTAACTAACTTCAAACCATATTTTAAGGAGGAAAACAAGGGAAGAGTCACCAGTTTCGATGCACAAAAATTACATGATTGAGTTGTAGTGAAGAATCGGCTTATCAAAGAAAGGGGATTTGTGAATCAAGGATTCAACATGCCGAATACTTGAGTAGAAGTGACTATTGCACAGAGGTGTTGAGAAGGGCTTTGCTACACTACTGCTGTTGTTGTTGTTCTTGTATTAAAAAAAAATTTATGCAAATCTTCATGGGATCAACCAAGGAATGATTTTCGTGCAAGGTAGGTTAGTGCAGTTCACTCCTTCAAGAATAAACAAGATGTTTATGATTAAAAGTGTGTCTATTTGCCATTATGCAAACTTTACCCCTACAAGAAAGAATATTAATGAACTCTACCGCTACCTTACAGATGGAGATGTGGATGTTGAGGCCAGAGATGATGGAAATGTAAGTTTTCCTTTGTCATTTTTAAATTCAGCTCAAAATTCTGGCTCTTCTTTATTGCATCAAAATTACTGCCTACAATGAAAATTAGTGAGGTCACTAAGGAGAGTGTCATTCTGAACTACTGTATTCAAACTGGAAAACCTATTGATGTTGGAGCTATAATTCTAAAATCAGTTTGGGGTTTGATTGTGAATGGATCTGCAACTGGACTGGGACATCCATCCACTATTTCCTGCTTTACAGTCAATCGCAATTACCTTATGAAAGTTGGGAAAAAGTGCTACTTTTTTGGAAGCTGATGGATCAAGAAGTCTACTGCAATTGTATTGTAATGGGAGATAAAAATGATATGAATGTTCTGATGGATCAAGGATCTAAGAATTCATCACCTGTTCAGCCTTACTACAACTCGAGTGCACATTTAAAGTAATATAAGAAGATAGAGAAAGTGGCGTAGAATCTCATGCACATGATTGAAAATGTTACTGAAATGTCGATCATCTGGATTGGGGACTGAAGGAATATTTTGGAGATAAAGGACATATTGAAGATGGATTGGTACGTATGTTCAAGAAACATGTTTGGATTAAGGAGAAAAATTTAACTGATGAATTTCCATTTCGACCCTTCTACAATCTGTATGTGTAATAATAATCAATGGGAGATATCCAGGAGGATGATAGTGAAAATGATGTTTGATCTTAATTTATACATGAAATGTTTTGTGTAGTATTATTTGTTTTAGTTTATTATGTTGGATTGCATTTCCTTTCTAATGACCACTATATATGTTTATGTTTTGAATTTTGATGTTTAGATTTCAATGTTAGGATTTTGGTTTGCTTTAGAACATCGAATTTGATGTTTGCTGGCTTGAAAAATGTTTGTTTGTAATAGCACAAATTTTATATATAAATGTGAGTTTTGTGTTGTTTGTGAAAATTATATATTAGTGTGATGTTTATATATCCTTAGAAAGATTTATTTGAGTCAAATAGAGGTTGACATAAAGTGGTACAGAGCAGATTTCCACAGAGCCCTAAATCGAGAAAATGTGAACTCTAGCGCATGATGTGCCAGATTGGTGCATGATGTGCCAGATTGGTGCGTGATGCTCCAAATTGGTGCATTTTGCGCCAAATGTCAAAAAATTCAGTATTTCCTAGAAAATCATGAAATCACATGACAAACTCCATTTTTGCTACTTGATTCATCTTCTACCACATTACCTTGGTCTAGGGCATCACACTGTTGGCGAAAGAGAAGGATTTGATGGCTAAAAACTATATATTTCATCTTCACTTGGTAAGAGCTTCACTTTAACATACAAATTTTGGGTTTTCACCATAGATTTAGGAGATCTGAAATTTGGGATTTTTGATGAAAAAGTTTGAATAAAACTCATTGTGAAAAATTTCATACCATATAACCTTGCTTGAGGAGTTACATTTTTTATTTAGTAATTTATTTGGACTACATTTGGATTTTCATAGAATTTTTAAATGGCTCCACAAGTTAAGAGAGGAAGGCTGTCCGAGGAGTTCAATGCATGAAAATTTGTCAGTTTCGAAGCCCAACATAGTTATAATACTAAGATGGAGACAAAATGAATGATCCAAGAATGGGCGTTTGCAAACCCGGGTAACGAGATTGAATATCTGATTCATGCAAGGAATTAGGAAAGATTATGCTAGTTCACTGCTGTAGTAGTTGTCCTGATAGTTTGGGAGTTTTATGCAAACCTAAGATTCATTAGTGATGACCACATCTTGGTGAGAGGTAAGCGGGTTGAATTTACTGCTGATCAGATCAAAATTTTTTATGGTTTGAGGGGAGTATTTTTTGATGAATATGCTACATTTGTGATGATTGATTCATTATTAGAGGAAGTGATTGCATTTTTAATGGATGGAAGAGGAGAATGGAAGATTAAGAATAACAAGATAATTAACTTCTCTGCTTCCACGTGAACTATTCAATCAAAAATATGGCACCACTTCATTTCTTCCATACTGTTGCCAACAAATCATTTAGCTGTTGTTACAAAAGACCGAGCTATGCTAAACTATCACATTTAGAACATGAAGGCAATAAATGTTGGTGTACTTATAGTTCAGCATGCTCGAAGTATAGCTTGTAGTTTTACAGCTGGAGGATTGGGATACCCTGCCTTGATTTTCACTCTATGTGAAAAATTAGGAGTAGAATCCCATAGAAATGAAGAGCGAATGCAGCCATAAAATCCAATTGGGAGACATATGATTCAGAGAGTAGAATAATTTGTTGAGTTTAGAAGTGGAAGAAGAGATATGCCCTCTACATCTGCTGCAGGGGGATCTACTTCTAAATCTACATTGATTGAAGGTACTATGGATAACCTCATGATTCAACAAATGGATATAGTTAATATTCAAACTCTGTTGGGAGAGATAGGAGCAAGGAAAACATATAATGATGAATATCAGTAGAGGAGAGTTCAACATGATATTGAGTTTGAGAATTCCATTGTACGACATTTTAGGGGTGAACCTAATGTGGACTTTCCTGCTTGCCCTAGTTTCACTCCCTATGATCTTGCTCATGATGAAGAATAAGAAGGAGAAGAAGAAGATTTAGATGATGATGAGGAAGGAGACGAGGATTGATGTTTTATCAAGAAGAAGAAGAGGAAGAAGAATAAGAAGAAGAATCAGATGATGAGGTTGAAGGAGATAAGGAATGATGATTTATGAGTCTTGTATAGTTTGTTTTTGATGTTTGATTGTTGTTATTGTTTCTATTGTGATGTACATTCATTTGAAAACTATTGTAGTAAAAATTTTTATGTTATGTTGTGAACAAAATTTGTAATAGTAACTGTAGACTTTCACTTTTTTTGCTTTTTTAGTACTTTCAGTTTAATTTTTCAGTTTAGTTTTTTAGTTTTTTTATTTATGTTTTTAATTTTCAGCAAGTTCCCTAGAATGTATTATATGTTGTTCAATCTTTTAAAGCCTGTATGAAGTTTTACAGTTAGTACATGCATTATACCAGAACCCAATTTCATAGTTAGAAATCCTCTACAGGTCAGTTTATTATTTTCATGTGTTTACTGTTTTCTTTCACCTACTAAATTTTATACTAAAAATATAAAATCACTTAAAAACTTAAGTTTGGGGGAAAGGAAAAATTTATTTTGAAATGGAGTAAACTAAATTTTATTTGTCCTTAAGTAACTATATTTTTTTAAAAATTAATTTAATGTGATCTGTGATGTTAAGATTTAACTTTAAATGACTATACTTAAGTTTAAAAATATTTTGGGAAATTTAGGTAAAGAGCTTTTAAAAATAAAGATCAATTCTAAAGTTAAAGATATTTGGTATGAAAGGATAAGACTTTGTTTTTCAATTTAAATTAAAGGAAATTGTATGTTTGAAGTGCTAAAAATTTAAGAGTTTCATGAAAAAAGACAGAATGAGACTTTATGAAAAGTCTTAAACCAGTATGAATTTATAAAGTGAAGAAGGTATAGAGTTTTAACTTTAAGGAGAGGATAGTGAAGTTCAAAAGTATTAAAGGCTATCCAGAAATAGTAATAATGACTTGAAAAAAAAAGAAAAGAACAAATTGAAAAGATCCTAAAAGAAAAAGAAAATCAAGAAAGAAAAGAAAAAGAAATGAAAAATAAGTGAGGAGAAGCTTGAGGAGATGCCTAATAAAAAATTGGCTTCACTTGAGCCAACTTAAGGAAGGAGCTTTATTACATTTTCTAAACTTATATTGGAGTATTAGTGGCATTCCTAGTAAAGTTTTCATGAAGTTCTTTTGCATATGAATGTTCTAAATGTCTTTAATATGACTAATTGCAATTCTTCTTGAAATAAACAGAGATTAAGAAATCTTAAATTTGATTACAAAGTATTTTTAAACTTAGAGTTTGAAATTAAAGGATTTTTCTTAAATTTGCTATTCTAGTTCTGAAACTAATGTATAGAAGTTATAAGTTAATCTCTATCCAAAGTCATATGCTTTTATGTAATAAAAGTGTCACTTGAGGACAACTAACATTTAAGTTTGGGAGATTTTGATACACTTGATACTAAGTTTGGGAGATTTTGATACACCAAAATAATATACTATTTTAAGTACTTATTTTATGCTTATTTTTGGTGATATTGCACTTTAAAATAGGGTATTTTTGTGTTTTTGTTGCATGTATATTATTTGCAGGCATTCGGACCAAAGATGGCAAAAAGGACGAAATTTGGAGCCAAAACATCCAAAATCTAGAGAGCTGGCCAGGGTCGACCTTCTCAAATTAAGGCGGTTCGAGACAAAATTTACGTGAATTTTAAAAAAGAAACTTGTACTACACACCACTTGGAGTAATTCAATGCATTTAGACACTTTTGAAGGTTCTTTTATGAAGGGATATGACTCATGGAGCAAATGACACATCTTTTGAATTCAAAAGAGTCGACTTTTTGAGGGAATATTGGAAAGAATTTTGAATTCTTTTCCAAAGCAGGTAACCCAAAATAAAAGAAGATGACTTCATAGAGTTGAGAGAGGAGGCTTTTGGGTGTGGCATGAGTTAGAGCGAGAGAGAAGAGGAAATTTTCTTCTAGGGTTGTAAGGAGAGGGGGAAGGTGAGAGATTTCTTCTTCATTACACTCCTAGGAGAGAATTGGGAGTGATTGTAAAGAGAGATAGACTAGGAGAGAACTTCTAGGAATTTTCTTGGGAAGAATTGTTATATAAGTTGTATTTTTATTTCTTTTATTTTGCAAACATATTTTTATATATAAAATTTGTGTTTTGTCATATCTTTCTCATGAATTTTGAGTAGTCTTTTTATCCCTTCTCCGTACTTTGAAGATATGATTTTCTGAAGAATAGATTTTGTTTTCCATAGTTTTAAATGATAATAATTTGTGATGATTTGAACTACAATCTTCGTTTAATTTTTGATATGGCCAATTGAAATATTAAAACTTCTTGTGAGTCATATGTTCTTAAATGAGATATGATTTCTACAACATAGGGAGAATCACATTTGATTTCATGGGAGAGTATGACATCTATGGGATTGGGTGCAAATAAATAGGGAAATATAATTTATTGGATGGAGAATTTGAGATTTTAAGGTGATAGATTAAAACACCCAATTTGCTTCAGTTTATTTGAAGCTATTGCAAGATTGTTAGCCCTCAGTGGAGGGAGTAGTGGCAGGTAGTGGCAGCCAGTATTTTCCCAGCCTAACAACTGAATTAGGGATCAAGCTCTAGATTAATCAATGTTCTTTATAGCACTCGTAAGAGGGCAAGGAAAAACATTGCTCCTATTTGGCACAAAAAAGTTTATATTTATATTTTTTCAAATGATTTCAATTTCTTCACAAACCATATACTCATTGTAAAGGGGAAGGATGCTTTATTAAATTTGAACTTTTCGTCACAGCAAAAACTTTGCCTAATTTTTGCATTTTTACTTTTGAAAGTTTAAAATTTAGTTTGGTTTATTTCTATAGTCTTACATCTGCATTTTAATTAGCATTCACCTGAGTAGTCAATTTTTAAACTTTACACTTTACTTTTATTTTTTTTGTTTTTGATATAAAAATTTTTTTCATAAATTACTTTAAGATTTTCCAACTTCCCTATCGGATTGATATCTAGGACTCCATTAGAGCCTTTTATTACTCAAGATATGTATACTTACACTGATATTAAAAGAGATTTGGCAGTTTAAAAAGGGTTTTAAAAGATAAATTATTTTTATAAAAAAGTATTTTTATTGGATTTATATTGTATATTTATTATAAATCTTCGTGCATCAAGTTTTTCATTGTCGTTGAGTGGTGTCAAATTCTTAAATATTTGCAAACAAAATCGCGTATCACCTATCAATGAGCAATAACATGAATTTGACAATCTCATCCATAATGAAGTTAAATGTTACGTGGTCATTTAAGGAAAGCAAAAAATAACATAATATATTTGATTTGAGAATTATTTTTGAGCGGTAATGATGATTTATTCTTAAGATGAATCCTTTGAAATGCGCCTTTATTGTTGCATGTGAAAAATTCCTAGGATTAGTTGCCCGGCACCACGTAGTTGAAATTGATCCGAAGAAGATTATGAAATCTTAGAAATGCCGCCTCTCAAGATTCTAAAGAAATTACGATCTTTTTGAGGTTGGTTGGCATATCTTAGATGCTTTATTTGTAATTTGTCAGGAAGGCATCTGCCATTTTTTGCATTAGTCAAGAAGGATGCAAAGTTCACTTGGGACGACAAATTTCATCATACCTTTAAAAACATCAAGTAGTATTTGATGACACCTCTAGTATAAGCACCCCCAGTCTTGTGTAGACTGTTGATACTTTACACCATTGCTTTAGACGACTCCCTCAGAGCCCTGATTACCTAGGTCAAAAACGAGGGTAAAGAAAATTCCATTTAATACTTGAGTCATCATCTAAATCCAATGGAGGAGAAGTATCCTCTTACTGAGTAGCCTTGATCTACGCCACTTAGAAGCTCAGGCACTACATGCATTCTCACAAGGTGAACCTGATTTTGAAATTTAAACCACTTCAGTATCAAATGACTCGACCGAAACTTTTTGGTAGGTTAGCTAGGTGGTTGATGATACTATTACAGTTTGATATAATTTTCATTCCTCTTTGAGCAATAAAGGGGCAACTTTTAGCAGGTTTCCTCAAGACACACTTGTCAGCTAATCTCTCAAAGAAGAATTGTCAAATGAGCAGGTGATGAATTTAGAAGACCCAGTGTTTGATGCTGAGAGATATGCTTCAATGAAGCTTTATCAACACAAATAAATAAGGAATTGCAAACAACAATGCCAAGAAAAGCAGGGATTGGATTAATCTTTATTACACAAAAGCAGGGAATGTTGAGATACTCCTACCATCCAATGAAGTCATGCATGAAAAATGAAGCAGAATATTAAGACCTCATATTTTTATTGGAGTTAGCCATTTTAATGGGTATAACGGACATCAATATTTACGGTGACTTGCAATTGATCTTACAATAAGTTGTCAGGGAGTACAAAAATTTTGAAACCCATACTTGAGCAGTATTTTCAGTATAGAATGAAATTGCTATAGCAAATCCCTAATATAGCACTATATAAGATTCTCATAAGAGAGAATGCCCTTGCAGATGCTTTAGTCTGACTCAGAAAAGAATTTTCATGTGAGCAACAAGATTTTCTCAAAGTGATAGTCCATGGACGTCAAGTCCTGTCACATACTGATATAAATACATTGCACAAGTAGGGAAATGAAAAACAATAGTAGCAATTACAGAAACTATAGAAGACTGACATCAGCAATTCATAGAATACTTACGAGCAGTGACACTAACAAAAGATAATTCAGCAACGCATCAGATAAAGAGGAGGGCTCTATCATATGCCTTGATGGATAATGTCTTATACAAAAGTTCATTCGACCAAATATGGCTATAGTTCTTGAATGGGTCTGTGGCTCAAGAAATTGCTAAGGAAGTGCATACAAGACTTTGTGGAGCTCATCAGTCAAGCCCAAAACTAAAAATGAAGATCAAAAGGCTAGGATACTGATACACCTAAAATATATAGTATTTTTAGACACATTTTTAAACCTATTTTTGAGATATTGTGCTTTAATGCAAGGTATATTTGTGGTTTTCTTGCAGATATAAGCAAAAATGGAAAAAATGCTTAAAGGTGTGAAAAAGGATCAAATTTGGAGCAAAAAGGTGAAAAATTGTACATAAGATTTTTGGCGTCTAAGCACCAGATCCGGCGCTTAAGCGCCGGGTAAACAACGAAGGCATCTATTGGCTTTATAAGCGCCAAATGCCCCGCGCTTAAGCGCCAGTGGCAGTTATTAGAGGAGTAAATTTAGTTTTTACAAATTTTGAAGAGGTTTTTGAGGCACCTCACCCGTCAGCGTTATTTCGGGGATGGTTTGTGGGGTTGC
>NW_018252530.1:21862-22114 GCF_001263595.1 Phalaenopsis equestris
TAGCTCCAAGCTCCTACCGCGACGAGTTTGAGTTATCTAGTTTGTCAAGTTATAATATCAAATCAGGTGACCCTATGGTTGAAGTTCTTTAAATTTTATGAGGGCATATTAAAGTTGATTAGAGTGACACCGGTTAGGATCCTATTTTGAATGTTGATTAGAGTGACCCTCATTCCGGTATCACTATTTTCTATTGGATTCAACCTAAGCGCCAAGAACCCACGCTTAAGCGCCAGTGGCAGTTACTAGATG
>NW_018252531.1:0-1100 GCF_001263595.1 Phalaenopsis equestris
TTATCTTCAGTTGACCTTATTTTGCTCCATTTTTTCTCTTTTGCTTTTAAACTCTATTTCTTATACCTGAAATAAGAAACACACAAAATATATTTCATTAAAGTACAATATCCTTTAAAATGAGCATAAAATGACATAAAAAGTATGTAATATTAAGAAGTGTGAATTCCCCCAAACTTAAACGTTACTTGTCCTCAAGTAACTCATCAATTTTGTAACATAAAATATTTTAACTTATGGTTGTGGGTTTCATTAAAAATTAATATATTTTTGCCCCACAAATGCATTAGTGAAACTTTAGAAAAATTTTCAATAACTCAAGATAAAACTAAGGTGTAAGTGTATCTAGTATTTATTTAGGAATTCAGATTTTTGATTCATTTAAAAAATAATTGTAATTTGTCAGACTTGGGAATCTTAGAAAAATTTAAAAGATTGAATTATATGAGAACTCTACTAGTAAAGATTTAACTAATACAATTAAAATTAAAAATAAGATTAGAAGTGTAAGTAAGTTTCTTCCATTAGGATAATTTAAGTGAAGCCAATTTTTAATTAGGCATCTCCTCATGCTTCTCCTCACATATTTTTCTTTTTTCTTTTTGATTCTTTTCTTTTTCTTTCTTTCTTTCAGGATCATTTTCATTCCATTCTTTTCTTTTCATTTTCATATTAGGATTACTAATTTTGGATAGCCTTTAATGATTTTGAACTTTACTATCATCTTCCTAAAGTTAAAAATTTCCCACATATATTAACTTGATAAGTGTATTAGTATAAAATGATTTTTCATTGAATCTCAAATTTCTTTTTAAATTGTAAATCTAAGATCCTCAATGTTTCAAAAATATAATTTTTTTCTACTATGAATAGTTTAAGTATATTCCTAAATTTTCATACTAAATATCTTAACTCTAGAATTACCCTTTATTACTAAGATTTTTTACTTAAGTTTACTATATTATTCACAGAATTAAAAATATAGTTTTCTAAAAATAACTCCACATTCCACTTGTTGTATTAAAATAATTTTTAAATATAGTTTATTTGAGGACAATTAAATTGATAATTTTTGAAAGTTTTTCTTCCTCCCCCAAACT
>NW_018252532.1:0-1039 GCF_001263595.1 Phalaenopsis equestris
CGAGTATGAATGACGTTCGTAGGCCGCCGGAGCCAAAGTCAGGAGTTGCACGAGTTGTGAACCATGTAGGCTATAGGGGCGAATATGAATGATATTCGTAGGCTTTGAGGGCCGGAGTCGGGAGTTGCATGAGCTGATGACCACGTAGGTCATTTGGGTGAGTATGAACGACGTCCGTGGGCCACGGGAGCCAGATTCGGGAACTGCACGAGCTGTGAACCAGGTAGGCATTAGGGGCGAGTATAAATGACTTTCATAGGTCGCGAAGACTGGAGTTGAGAGCTGCATGAACTGTGAATCACGTAGGTCATAGGAGTGAGTATGAATGACGTCCGTAGGTTGTTGGGGGTCGGAGCCGGGAGCTGCACGATCTATGAATCATGTAGACCGTAGGGACAAATATGAATGATGTCCCTAGGTCGCGTGGGTCGGAGTCGGGAGCTGCACGAGCTGTGAACCACGTCAGTCGTTGTTTACACATGGACCGTAGTGATGACATTATGTCCCACGACGATGACTGAAGAAGTCTGGTCGGTGGTGATCAATGGTGATGGTTGATAGCGGCTGATGACGATCAACGAGTGTCGACGACGACCAGCGGTGATCGATAATGGTTGGGATGGTGTTGTACTTCAACTCCTTCTCAGAGCTTCTAGTTCTCTCTCAAACTTCAAGTCGCCCCCCTCATGTGAGGGGTGGGGCTCTATTTATAGAGTTTTGGGTGTCATTAATGCATGAATATGAATCATTTTAATTGGTCGGTCCGGAGAGCTTTCTCTAATCAAACAACATTTAATGAGCATTTGATGCAAGCTTGGGCTCGTTGGATTCGCCTTATTGAGACGCTCGATTCGACTATAAACTTGTCAGCTTCGCATCCGTATGACCTTCAAAATATCTCTGGAGATCCTCTATGAGTGATTTAATGACTTGATATTGGCTTGATTTGACTAGTTTTTATATCATTAGGTCCATCTCATCGAGTCGGTCAGTTTAACTATAATTTTGTTGAAATCAGAGCTTTGAATGACTTTTTATC
>NW_018252533.1:0-433 GCF_001263595.1 Phalaenopsis equestris
CACTAACTTTCAGAAAATTTTCAAATGACAGAAATAATATCTTCACCAAGGTTAATCTTTTCTTTCGCCAATGGAGTGGAGTTTGTTGTTAGTCAAGGTGAACTGCCAGATTTGGCGGTTATTAAGTTTGGGCAAGGATTCAATAATATTGAAGCCAAGTTTGGGAATGTCGCTGTTGCCGTCATTAAGCCTGAAATGGACAAATCCGTCGAGCCTGTGGTGGAGTTTAATATCAAGTCTGTTAATGAAATTCCCCCTCTGAAGAGGGTGTTGATTGAAAAGAATTCTGCTGTTGCTTTGTTGTTGCTGTAAAGTCTGCCACTATGAGTGTAGAGATCGCTCCCAGAGCTGTTTCTGCTTCTGCCACTGGATTCACCGCCACTACATCAACTGTTCCACTAAACGAAGGGAAGGAGATTCTTGATTCTTTACG
>NW_018252533.1:476-733 GCF_001263595.1 Phalaenopsis equestris
CCCCGCCGTTTTCTGTATTTGAAATTGGGTCCAATTCAAAGTCTATGAACATTACTAAAACACAAGAAATGAGACACAACCAGAAAATTCTAAAGGCTGAGAAGGCAATGACATCCAAAAACAAAGTCTAAAGGCACATTCTAAAGGCACAAGAAATTTAAAGTCTATGCAACAAGCCTAAATGCATCTCAAAAGCAAAGTCCGGAAGAAAATGTCATCCACAAAATCCAAAGAAGAGTGTAGCAATGACTCATGAC
>NW_018252534.1:0-3081 GCF_001263595.1 Phalaenopsis equestris
AATGGCAAGGCCATTCAACTCCGCTTCAGCGATCTCCCACCACCCATTCGCAATAAGCTAGTATGGGTTCTTTTAGTTCATGCATCCGAGGTTGAGGCCAGAGACGTGGACGAGCAAGAACCAATTTAATTGTTGAACGGACTAAGTCGACCATCAACATTGATGATGAAGAAAGTTCTAAAGATGAAATGATGATGACAAAACAGAAGAAATCTTAGTATGAGATATCCTTAGAAGAGGTGGATAAAAGCGAATATGAGATAATGTATGATCGGATAAACCATTATGTGAACACCATGACCCTTACTCCAATTCTCCCTTAAAAGATTGAGAATTTAGAGGTCAAGTAAGTCCGTAGCACTGGTTCAAAGCCGATCAAATTTTATCATGCTTCTACTTCTAGTAATCTTGAAAATCATGTAAATTTGGATGAGAATCCCAATGAATTAATGGAATTACCTTTTGATTACATTTCGCCTTGTGTACAAAAGTTAATTCAATAGGGACTCTTGCCAAAATAAATGCTAAAAGATAAGTTACAATTTTTTGAAAAATTATGGGATGTTAAAATTTGAACTCCCAACTCAAAAGTGGGTCTCAAATTTGTTATATTCGGGCCAGTCGATGATTCAGAATTTTGCATGACTGTTACTAGCAAATCGGAAGAATGGCTCTTCTGATCAGCTAATAGAACATGCCCCGCCAGAATTTGAGGAAGAAATCAAGTCAACTGAAGTTGAAGGAAATTTACCTCGGGATGGAAGAGCAGCCCCGACCTACATTTATAAGTTCTCCACTCAATGATGAAGAATCTATATAGTTGATTAAACTATTAACAAAATTTAAAGATTACTTCACATGGAGTTATGATGAAATGTCAGGACTGTCAGTAGAGGTTGCGGTTCATAAACTCGGGGTGGACAAATATATGACCTCTGTAAAACAAACCCTGAGAAGAATGTGCCTCAAAATAGAACAATAAATCATTGTCGAGGTGAAGCAGTTAATAGACGCTAACTTTGTAAGAGAAGAGCAATACCCAACGTGGTTAGCTAACATTGTACCATTTAAGAAGAAAAATAGACAAATCCGTGTATGTGTCGGCTTCAGAGATTTAAAAAAAGTGTGCCAAAGGATGAATTTCTGCTGCCAATACCAGAAATGATGGTGGATGTCGCTTTGACACATGAAATTTTCTCCTTTATGGATGGATCATCGGGATACAACCAAATCAAGATGTCTCCCGAGGACGCATCAGGACACCTATCGAGATTTTCTGCTACACAAAGATGTCGTTTGTGTTGAAGAACGCCAAAGCAACATATCAACGAGCTATGACGAAGATTTTTTATGATCTCATTCACAACCAAGTAGAATGCTTCTTGGATGATTTGGTCATCAAAAGTAAACAAAAAATAAACCATTTGTACGATTTGAGGATCGTGTTCGAACTGTTATGGTGATATGACCTTAAGATGAATCCCTTAAAGTGCGCCTTTGGCGTTACCTCCGAGAAATTTCTAGGATTTGTTGTTCGTCATCAAGAAATCGAGATCGACCCGGATAAGATTAAAGCTAAATTGGAAATGCCTACTCTCAAAACCTTGAAGCAACTACATTCCTTCTAAGGTAAGTTGGCATATCTGAGATGCTTTATTTCTAACCTCTCAGGTAGATGTCAGCCCTTCTCAACATTAATTAAAAAGGACGCCAATTTTTTTTGGGAAGAGAAATGTTATTTTGGCAGCCCCTGTCCCGGGAAAAACTTTAATACTTTATACCGCAACCTTAGATGACTCTCTTGTAGCCCGCTTAGCCTAAGTCAATGACGAGGGTAAATAAAATATACTCTACTACCTGAGTCGTCGTCTAATACCAATGGAGATAAGGTATCTGCCTATTAATAAGCATTACTAGTGTTAATTTTTATTGCCCAGAAGCTTAGACATTACATGCTTTCTCATAAAATTACCCTAATATCAAAAGTCAATCCGGTGCAATATTTGATGACCCGACCAACACTCTCTGGACGTCTAGCCAGATGATTGATGATTTTGTTGCAATTTTAAATAATTTTTGTTCCCTTCCATGCGATCAAGGTACAGATTTTAGTAGACTTTCTCGTTGCACACCCACTTCCAACTGGGTCCTCTCTTAATGACGAGTTACCAGATGAATAAGTATTACAAATAAAATTTTCCAGTGCGCGACGCTGGGAGATGTACTTTGACGGAGCTTCGTCAGCCAGAAAAGACAGGATCAGACACATTTATACCAGGTAAAGTAGGAATTGGCTTGTTTTCATCACACCAGATAAGGGTATGCTAAGGTTCTCATACCACCTGACAGAGCCGTGTACCAACTACGAAGCAGAATATGAAGCCTTAATTACAGGATTGGAATTAGCAATCTTGTTAGATATAACAGATATTGTTATCTATGGCGCCTCACAGCTCATCATCCAACAAGTAATCTGACACTACAATTTGAAACCAAGGTTAGCAGAATACCATCAGTACACGATGAAGATGTTGGAGCAGATTCCCAACATAACTTTTTACCGGATTCCTTGGGGAGATAATGCTCAGGCTGATGCTCTAACAAAAATTGCAAAGGAATTAACATGTCCCACAGAGGATTCCATTAACATCACAGTATAAGGGAGACAGGTTTTGTCTCGAATCGACATAGAAAATCTACACAAGCTCGGAAAAGAAGAAGAAACAATGATTGCGATTGTTGATATCAATGAAGATTGGTGTAAGCCATTAATAGAATATTTGCAAACTAGAAAGCTGTCAGAAGACAAGTTAGCAGCACACCAAATCACACGAAGGGCTATTTCATACGCCTTAGTGGGTGACGTCCTCGACATAAGATAATTTGATCAGATATGGCTACAATGTTTAAGCAGAGCAGAGGCACATAATATTGTCAAAGAGGTACATGTCGGATTGTGTGGCACTCACCAGTCAGGGCTAAGGATGAAAATAAAGATCAAGAGACTTGGATACTATTGGCCGACAATGATGTCCGACTGCATGGATGTAGTCAAAAATGTCATCAGTGCCAAGTGCATGG
>NW_018252535.1:0-578 GCF_001263595.1 Phalaenopsis equestris
GGAAGAGGAGGAGAAGAGAGAGGCTTAGTCCTTCTCTGTTGTATGTGGAGGTAATGAGGAAGTGAAGAGAAGAACCAATTTCTTGCTTCTTGCTTCTTGCTTCATGCCTCGTGCGTTAATTGAATGAGAAATTTACAAAAAAACCACTCAATTTTTATGTATTTATATATCTAACACCCAAAGAATAATTTATACACATACACTAACTTATTTATGGATGAAAATGTGTAAGAATGTAAATGAGTCGAGTCGAGCTCGAGCTAGCCTCGGCTTGAGCTTCAATTTGATTAATTTTATGGAGTTCGAGCTCAAGCTCAAACTTATGTCTAGGAGTTCGAGCCCGTTGTTTATTACAGAAGAAAGAAAATAATATTAATTTAAAGTAGTGTTATACTAAAATGAAAATAGAATGTTGAGAGATAAATAATAAGAAATCACTTAATATTGAATACATTTTTAAATATTTTTAAATATCATTATTTTTAAATATTTTTAATACTTTAAAATTATATATTTTGAATTTAATATATTTGAACATATTTTATATTAGTATTTTTTAAACGAGCCGGCTCACGAAC
>NW_018252536.1:0-1362 GCF_001263595.1 Phalaenopsis equestris
AATAATGGTGCATCTAGGCTAAATGTGTGGATTGGTGATTATTAAATTAATAGTAATAATAATTATTATTATTTTAGTTAATATGTTATGTAAATATATTGCTTACTCTGTCTCTCTCTCTCTCCCGATCGCACGCAACCCAGCTTCTACCGCCAACCTGATTTCTGTAAACCCTAGCACTGAATCTCCTCCCTTGCTGCCGGCCTCTTTGCCGTCGGTCGGACGCCACCACCCTCCAGCGTCGCCTGCGCTGCCTTCTTCTCGCAAGGGGGAGCCCTAGCCAAGCTTCTTCTCTATCGCTCCCCTCTTCGTGCCAAAAGTATCGCAGCCGGTGAGCCTCACTGACCTCCTCCAGTCGCCGTAGGTCGGCCGCCTCTCCCTCTTCCTTTTCTTCTTCTTTTCTTCTTGGTCGTACGTAGATCTTCCAGCCCCTCCTCCAACTCTGACGCTGAGATCCCGCCATTCATCGAACCTCTTCCTCGCCGACCTTTTTGCCTCACCACCGTCGTATCTATGCTGGAAAAAATTAGCGAGGAGAACATCATATTTTAGGCTGTCCTCCGCATTTCTTTCTCTACCGGTGCGCACCGCCGATGAGATAACTCCTCCACCTCATTGTGCTGCTTTCCTGGCGACCAGATACTTCGTCGAAGCATTTCGACATCACCAGACAGCGAGTGCTCTCGCTGTTCAATGAGGTGCAAGGGTCTTCCACTTCGAGGGAACGCCTCCGTCGGCGCTTCCCCCTGTCGGCATCTTCGTGGGTTCTCCTCTTTCATCGCCTTCGAGCGACCCCTCTTTGAGGGTATGTATCAATTGTATTTTCTTATGATATGATGTCTATTTCATGTAATTCGCATGCCTCATGATCTCATGCCCTCATTGAGTCTTTTGTTGTCCTGTGCACATTCTACAAGGCAGACATAGATCAGACGCCGACAAGCTTGGAGCAAGTAAAGAATATGCGTTTAGAACCATCACGGTGGTTAGATTCTCTACCTCCTAGCTAGCCTTAAGAATTGTGTTGTCTAGGCGTGTGGGTTTGATTGCCCACACGGGTTGCATGCTCCTGCATGGGTCGGCGCAATGATGTACCAGTGTGATGGATCTTTGGTTTTCCTAGAGCTAGCCTTTAGGTTAGGACTTCATGTGCATGACCAAACACCCTCCGTAGAGCTGAGTGTCTCCCCTTTATTGTGAGCCTTAGCACAAGTCCTGATGGGTCGGAGTCCATCAATCCTCTTTCTTTGGGTTCTCTAGCTTTACTTGAGGAAGCTGGGAGGTCGGACTTGGCAAAACGAGATAAGCTTTGTATCTGGCTTGCTTTGCAAAGTTTGGAGGAGTTTGTGAAATGGGAAAATC
>NW_018252536.1:1452-16334 GCF_001263595.1 Phalaenopsis equestris
CACATCCAAGGGTCTAAACCTTAGGTCTCCTAGGTGAGGTCCTTAGCACGAGCCCGGTTTGCTACATACATTTTGGTTTGCTGCATATTGCATTTTTGTTTGGTGCATGTTGCATTTCATTTTGCTTCGACCGACCGCCCCGACTCGGTGAGCCTCTCACTTTGCTTCGATCAGCCACCCCAACTCGACGATCATCTTACTTCACTCCAACCAGCCACCCCGGCCTAATGAGCATCTCACTTTGGTTCGACTAGTCGCTCTGGCCCTATAGACAGATCACTTTGGTTTAACTGGCTACATTGGTCCCATTGACCGATCACTTGCACGTTTATTTGCTTTTGCATTATACTGCATGCTTTCCTGTTTGCATGTTACATCTGGTATGTGTTAGCTTCGAAGATCATTATCATTTGCTTGTGTTGCACTTCTTTGGGTCACTGTGTCTACGACACGCTCACCTTTCGAGTCACTGGCGCCTCGGCACACCTTTCTTTGGTCCGTTGCCTCCACGGCACACTCATCTTCCTTTCACTGCCACTATGGCACACCCATTTATTTGGGTCATTGCCTCCACGGTACGCCCATCTATGGGTCCCTACCGCTACGGCATACCCATTTCTTCATTCCGCTGCCTCCACAGTCTGCCCATCTTTTTCTGAGTCACTGCCCCTAGGTACACTCATCACTTCTATCACAAGATGGTCTGCATTTGTACTTGCATGTTTACATGGGTAGCGAGCCAGACTCATTAGGAGAGTGACCTTGTGTCAGTCACGATGCCTTAATGAGCATTGCTTGCTGGGTTAATCCCGATGAGCAATGCGAGTTAAGTTATTGAGATTGACATGAGTATGAATGTGCTAAAGATCTAATAGATCTAACTTGTGTCACCACTCTTTGTGACACCCTTTAGATCATTAAGATCTTTAGGATGGGGTCGGTATGGAGAACCCATCAAAGTCATACTATACCCAGACTTACCCCGCACTTAGATACTAGGTTGACACACTTTTTTTTAGATGGTGTGTTAGGCTAGGATTTAGGGTGTCAGGTAGTCTTTTTGATACCTAGTTATTGTTCTTTGCTGGATTGGTTGCCCTAGCCAGGTATCTTTCTTTTGCATTATGCTTATGGTGTGCTGCATGCTGCATATGTGTAGTAGTGTGTTATGGTGTTCTTCTGAAGGGAGACTTGCTTATTTATATGCACACACAGAGGCACCACTATGGGGGGAGCAAGTAATGATTTCTAATAATTTACTTGAAGGTGCTATTTTGCTCCCTCAATTTTATGGCATAGCTCATGATACGTTATTTGCATGTGAGCCTTCTCACAGACACTTATTTTCATGCAGAATTGAATTTTTTTGCTTTTCTCTAAGTACTTTTAGAGTCTAGGAGAGTCTCATAGAAGAAATAAGATATGAGCCTGAGTTCTGAGGTGTTTAGTGCGAGAACCACATTGAGGGGACCAGGAGCAGATGCTCGAGCCCCGTATCTTAATTTAGCATTTTATAATGTGTACAGAATTAGGACCGGACATATATATACGGAGTCCGACCACCTTTTTTTTTTCTAGGATATGTTGCTGACCCGGCGGCACCAGCCTGTTTATTATTTTGATTTGGTTTGTTTTGCATTTTTTGCATCTTATTCCATGTCTGCACTTGCATGTGTTTTCTTTGTTTCATTCTGTGGTTTATTTAGGATTTCACAATATAATCTAGGCTCATTAATGACCCTAAAATTGTAATTTTCTACAAAATCTTAAATAAAATATTCAAGATAATTAAAATTTAGGATTAAAATATTCAGGATTTAAAAATTGCAATTTTACTTTCCTACTTATATTAATAGGGCCTCCAAGGTCATATTTGCATATCCCGAGGAGGAGTCCTCGTGCTTCTTCAACCTGATTGGCCCAGCATACCTCTTTATAGGTGGTTTTTTAGTGCACCTAGGATGTTACCCACATAGGGCTTAAGCTTTTTGTTTGGAGCGTTTCCAGTTTTGTAGCTGAACCTCCACTTTCTTTTCTTTTCTGAGGCATCCTCGCCATTTTGGCATGTATAAGTCCCACCTCTTGGAACTCCAGCTTATAGTCATAAGATAGAGTTTCCTTCCTTTGACCTTAGGGCTACTGAGGTTCCCGTGGACGATGCAATTCACAGATTGGATTGCTGGGATCTCAGGACGTGTTGGTTTCAGGACGTGTTGGGTCGACTACCTTCACAACCAGGTAGAATTAGGATCCTAGTAGCTGTGTATGATGGGTCTGTGGTACCCCAACCTAGTTACCTCTGCATTTTTAGGATCACTCTACCTTCCTTTTTGTTGAGCCCCTTTGAGCCCTGTCGCTTCTTGACTTCGTTGATATCACCTTGACGGCCCGATGCCGATGAGCTGTCGCCCACCCATTTGGGACACGACAATTTGTCTTGTGCCCTTATGGCCCAGACATGCTTTGACGTATTGGGATATCCCCGTTAAGATGTTTTAGGTTTGTCGTGGGTCTCGTGTGCCGATGAGACGCTACCCATTCGGAATGTGAGAGACTCACTCTCTGCCCGATGGCTTAGCTTGAGCTCTGAAGCATCGAGACTGTTTACACACATAATAACCTTCCTTTGAGTACTTATTGCCCCAGGTTCACGATAATCCAAGCGAAACTCCTTTTATCAAGAGTACTCTTGGGTACCCTCCAAAATTCAATTAACCAAGTGGGATACGTCCCCTTGGGAGTGCTCTTGACCTCAAAATAGACATCTACAATTGAATCTTTGGTTTTAGGTAGACTGCGTAGGTATTCTTTTGTGGATATTGGTTTAAGGTGCTTTCGCCTGATCCTAATTGGGCAGACACTCTTAACCTATCCTTGCGAGGTTTACCGTACGTAGGCTCTCCACGTTTTATGTTTTCTCTTATTTTTTACTTTGTCGTATGTCCTTTCTTATTCAGTTCCTCTTTTCTTTGAATCACTAATTTGATTTGGGAGGGAGATTTATTCGAATGGGGGAATTATACGACGATCAACAAGCTGGCGCCTCCTTTTAAAATAAAAGAGAGAAAAATAAATGAAAACACACAAATCGGCCTTGATAGAAATTGTACCTAGGCAATTCACCATGACCCAAGGCTTCATCTAGGAGCTCTCAAGACTCAACTCAAGCTTCTGGAAGCACCTAATCGAGGCTAAACGTCTTGATCTTGGGCAAAGGTATTGGGTTTTCTCTTCAAACTGAGCCTATTTTAACTCTTCATGTTCATAGACTCGATTTAAGACTTGATTAACCATATGGATGTGTTCTCCTAGTCTAGACACATCTATAAAAGTAAACTCAAAGAGATTTGGTTGATTATCTTGCGAGATATTAAGGTTAGAAGGTGGATGGTGCACGTGTTGGGGGACATGAGGACGATGACGAAGAGCCGTCTGATTGTGTGTTTATTCGGACGGATGACTGAGATCTCGTTGGATGAAGTCTCAGTACGTGAACAGTGGGCTGACTCAGTTGACGGCGCCCAACCAGAAGCTGTCGCGCCTGCGGTTCAGAGTTGCCTGGCGTTGAGCTGGATAATTAAATAAATTAGGATTTTCTAGTTTATTTAAATGACCAGAACTTCAAAAGTCCATATCTTTTCATAGAAAAATCATAAAAAAAAATAAAAATATCCTCATGCTCAGTGAATAAAGGACAATAATGTGGAAATGGTTTCATGTCTGTTTGATGCATGTGTGATTTTGAATTAATTAAATAGTATATTCTTTTTTTGGATTCTCCATTTACATGGATATTTCACCATGACTTGATTTTTGGGGCTTTTGATCTCTCTCTATCATAAGGGATCTTTCCTGATTTTCTCAAGGTCAAGGGAGTTTTGTAAGCAAAGATATCTATTTTTTAAGCATATCATGTATTTTTTGGTAAAATAATTATTAAAATTAGAATTTTCATCAAAAAAATACAAAATTTGTTTTGGTAGGATCATTTTGGCTAGAGGACCCTAGGAAAAATATAAACTTGCTTTAACCCATTAAAAATAAACTTAATTGTCATTAAACCATAAAAATGAAATATAATTAAATTGGACAAAATATAAAAGTAAATGGCAAAAGAACTATTATTCAATGTAATTTAATATCAGAGGAGCCTCCCATAAAAATTTCAAGTCAATTGAAATGAATTTGACCACAAAAATGGATTAATTAAGTGAAATTTTATTTTTGGCACTAAAAAATTATAATAATTAAAATACAACTAAAAAAATCACCAAATTGGTTTTAGAAGCTCCTCATGACTAGAGGAACCTATAAAAAATAAAAGCGGAATTAAAATAAATATTTCATTTTTAAGCCATTTTTAAATATTTAAATAATTAAAAATTAATTAAAAATCATAAATATTACAAAATTGTAAAAATAGATTAAATTGTTACATTTGACTTCCTGTTCACTTGGGACTAACTAAAAAAATTTTCCTAATTAATCTTCCTAATTTTCTAAGTCAAGATATTAATTTTAAAAGGCTTAAAATGAATTTTCTTTAATTTTTCACTAAAATAATTCCAATAATTAAAATATAAACATAAAAAACTTGAAATTTATTTCTATGGTTTCCTTGAACTTAGAAAGTTTTTAAAAAAATATAAAATTTAATTTTTCACTTAAATAATATTTTATATTTAATTAATACTAAAAAAATTATTCTACTAATTAAATAAAACCTTTAAAAACCGTGTAAATTGGTCCAAGTGGTCCTCTGACCTAGGTGAACCTCCAGTATTTTCTTAAGGAAAAAGGTTTTGTTTTTTGTCGAGTTATTGAATTGTCATAAAAAATCCCTATTTTTATATTAAAATAATTATAAACTTAAATAAATTCAAAAAAATCACATTTTCTCCTGTGATGTTTTAATTAACCCATAAGTGGGGTAACATAAAAATTTTAAATTCATTTGGGTTTAATTTAAAGAATTATGAGGTGTTAAAGCCTTAAAAGCAAATGGGTAATTTTGTAATTTAAGCCTTAATTAATATTTAGGCCTAACCAAAGGGTAAATAGGTAATAAATGATCTTAATGAAAATTAGGGTTATTTTAAGGATACCTCCTCTGACATTAACTTACAATGGAGAATAGTTATTGGGCCATTAACTTTTATATTTTGTCTAATTTAATTATAATTCATTTTTAGGGTTTAATGACAATTAGGGTTACTTTTAATGGGTTAAACCAAGTTTATATTTTTCTTAGGGTCCTCGGACCACAATGAACATACCAAAATAAGTTTTGTACTTTTCTATTGGATATTCTAATTCTTATAATTATTTTACTAAAACAGACATGTCATCCTTGAAATATAGAGATCTTTGCTGAGAGACCTCCCCTGACCATGGAAAAATCAGGGAAGATCCCTCATGATAGAGAGATTAACAGTCCCAAAAATCAAGTCATGGTGAAATGTCCATGCAAATGGAGAATTCAAATAAGGAATACACTATTTAATTAATAAAAAATCACACAGGCATCAAACAGACATGAAACCATTTAAACATTATTCTCGTTTGTTCACTGATCATGAGGGTATTTTTATTTTATTTTTATGAATTTTTATGAAAAAACACATGATTTTTTATGAAAAAACGTGGATTTTTGAAGTTCTAGTCATTTAAATAAATCAAAACATGGATTTTTGAAGTTTTAGTCATTTAAATAAATCAAAAAATTCTGATTTATCTATCTTTACTTATCTAGCTCAGCTCCAGCGCATCCTAGGCATTTCTGAATAGCACCCACGTCTTTTTTTGATTGAGCACCTCCAGCTGATTCAGCCCACTGTTCATGCACTTAGACTTCATCCAACAAGTTCTTAATCGTCCGTCTAATACACGTGCGATCAAATGACTCTCCGTTATCATCCCCAAGTCCCACAACCCGTGAATCATTTACCTTCTAACCTAAATATCTTACTCGATAGTCAACCAAATCTCTTCGGGTTTATTTCTGTAGATGCGTCTAGACTAAGAGAACACATCCATATGGTTAATCAAGTCCTAAATTGAATCCATGAACAAGTAGAATTAAAATAGGATCAGTTTGAGGAGAAAAATCAATACCTTTATCCAAGATGTTTGGCCTTGACTGGGTGCTTCCAGAAGCTTGAGATGAGTTAGAGAGCTCCTAGATGAAACCTTGGGCTGTGTGTTGATCAAATTCTATGCTAGGGTGGTCTCGTGATGGGGCTTTATGGGGGACCTTCTTCTTTCACTCAGGGAATGTTGTGGGTGCAATTAATTTGACTTTGGTGCATTGTAGAGTTGTGGTGAATTATTTCTTGATTCAAGCTGATTTTTGAGCTCCAAAGTTGAGTTTAGGCATTGGGTTTGAGTGGCTTTCGGTCAAAATGGGTCAATTTGTTGAAATTGATTTAATAGAGTGGTTCAAATTGAGTTTGGGTACAATTGAGATGATTTTAAACTTTTCTGGGAATTTCTGAAATTTTTAAAAAATTTGGGTGAAGAGGGGCATTTTGGTAATTTTTGGCTATTTTGGGGTACTTTGAGAATTTGATGATTTTGCTCAATTTTAGTTGTGGGGAATAGTTTAAAATGACTTTTGGACTAATTTGGGTTTTTTTTTGCAATTTTGGGAATTTTTGGCAAAAATTAAGGTTGTATGGGTATTTTGGTAATTTTGATGAATGTTTGGGCTAAAGTGGGTAGGTATGCCATGAAGCATTTTCCAAGTCATGAGAACCATATGAGGATCCATTTTGGATGTTCAATATGCTGGTCCTAACATTCTTAGCCAAGGGCAAGGGGTTTGGGTCCACCCATATGAGCTTTCCAAAAAGAGTTAAGAAACCAAATTAAGTGCAAGTAGTCTTAAGGTTTTGGGGTGTGTGAAAAGTCTAGTGTGTGCAAGCTAGCCTAACCAAGACCAGAGCACCTAGGGTTAACCCTAAGGCAAACTAATCCTATGGAGACTCACCTTGAGCTCATCCATATATACCCCACTTACTATGTGCTAGATGTTTGGACCAATATGTGCAACTTCAAGTTGAGCAAAGAAGGGTTTAGAAGTTCTAATGGTGAGGGTTTCTTTCTAGTCCTCTAGGAATTGTCAATAGGAATGTCTTATGGCTAAACCTTAGGTTACTAAAGATGAAACTTGACATCAACAAAAAGTGGGTTCAACAAATGGACCCCCAACATGTGGGCTTTACTTGGTAAGCTCACCGCACGTATTGGCGTTGCCGAAGAGATCAACAAAACCAGCAGAACCGTCTAAGCCAACATGCCTAGAATAGAAAGTAGATTTGGTAACAGTTGTTTCCAGTGGAGAATTAACAAGTGAATTTCTAAGCAAAACTGGGGATTTGGAACTCTCGTTGGGATTAGAAGGTAGGTTTCAAATTATCAAGTTTCAGGTGCTTCAAAGGATGGGAATCAGTATCTGGGTGCTGACATTGAAATGGGAGTTGAGATTTGGGTATCAATCCCAAACTGAGAATCAAATGTCATGCTCCACCCAAGGTGGTCTTAAATCGATCTCAAATAATGGGAGTAGGATGCCTTGAATTAACAAAAGGGCTTGCTTCCTCAACCCCTAAAGTTTGATATTTGGATTATTATAAAGAAATGCATAATCGGATGTTTGAAGCCTCATCCTCTAGAATTTGGTATAATTTGATCCATTGTGAAGTAATGCGGAATTAAATGTCAAAATTCTCATCCTTTAGAGTATATTGTGAACCATTGCTAAGAAATGTGGAATTGGTTGTCGGAATCCTCATCATCTAGAATTTAGTATAATTTGAACCATTGCAAAAAAATGCGAAATCAGATGTTAGAATCCTCATCCTCTAAAATATAGTCTGAACCATTGCTAAATGATCCATGGATAATTAATACTTATGCATAGTATACCAATAGTTCTGATGATATTTTTCACTTATATTTTCTTATTTTGCAACAAAACAAAAAACTTGATCCAGAAGAAAAATAAGATTTTAACTTTCTAATTTATATATATTTATATTGGGATACTATGCAAGTATACATATCGTTATCAAGTAATATAGGTCTTTTTTATTAAGACCTGAATATCGAACCCACAGGGAATACTATGCAATATGTGATTTTTAGAAAGTTTTGCTTTTTTAAAAAAGATAATTACGTAAAGTAAAATTGATTTTTGCATGAATTTAAAATTTAAATATCTTTGATATTTTTGATATTTTTGATATTTTAAAGAAACAGTAAAAAGATAACTAAAGTTTTTGTAGAAGAGAAGTACTTATTATGAAAGTATCTTTCTTCTTATCATGAATCAGTAATAAGTATAGGAATTCTGTTGTGGAAGTATGCAAATTGTGTTATGCCAAATAGAAGAAATAATATTCTTTACCCTTACTAGAGATACTATAAAGAACATTGGCTAATTTAAAGTTTCAATAGTTTTGAAGACAGGCTAGGATGGGAATATACTAGCTCTCACTCTAGATTTCGCTCGATTCCCTCCACCTGGGGGCTAACATTTTTGTATCAAAACCTAAAACAATAAACCAAGTTGGGGGCTTTAACCTGTCACTTTAAAGTCCTCTAACTCTACATCCATCAATGAATATTTCTCTATTTATTTGCACTCAATCATATGAACTACATTCTCATTCATAAAACCTCATTTGATTATTTCCAATTGTTGACTGACACAATATCAGCCCGGTTCTTACATGTTCTCAGAATAAATTTTAACATCTATATTGGCCAAATCAAGAAGTAAATGAAGTGCTTGGATTTAAATCATCACAACTTCTTCCAACATTAAAGATCAATACTCTCCACAACTTCCATCCAAAACTTAATTACTTATCATTTTAAGAAAAAAGATAAGGAAAACTACTCAAAATCTATGGAGAAAACAAAGCCACGCTTTAGTTTAAAAGAAGAAATCGTTGTCAAACCAATAACAAGTCTCAAATAAAACCAAAAGTAGTATAAAACAAAAAGATAAAAACTTATCTCAAGTCCTCCACCAAACTCTTGAAGTTCCTTCGAATTTCTTCTCCTTCTCTTTTACAATCTCTCAAAACTAAATAAAAAAAGGATAAAGTAAATAAAAAGTTGTTCCTAATTTGATCCTTTTTCACTCCTTTAAGCATTTTTTTCCATTTTTTACTTGTATCTGCAAGAAGAACACAAAAAATACCTTCCATTAAAGCGCAATATCTCAAAAATAAGTATAAAAATGTGTCTAAAAATACTATATATTTTAGGTGTATCAAAATGCTCCAAACTTAAAATGTTACTTGTCCTCAAGTGACACTTCAATCTTTAAAAACAAAATATGTATGATATGTATATGAGTTTCTTTAGGAGTTAGGATTTTCTTTAGGAATTACTAAAATTTAGATTTAGAAATATAGTAGTCCAATTTAGAAAAAAATAATTAGTGAATGAGACCAACTTAAAGTTTGAAAATTTTTAATGTTAAGAACTATGAAAATATAAGTTTATATCTAATTCAGAAATATTGTAAGTTCTCTAAATTTAGATTTTAGTTCTTTTATTTTCTCTACTTAAAATTTTTTATTAAAAATATTTTTACTTACTATATTATATTTATAAGCTTAAGATTTTATGAAGTAATATACTTTAAAAAGATCAAATGTAGAACCAATTTTTGATTAGACACTAATCCTCAAGCTTCTACATTTCTTTTCTTTTCTTTTCATTTTTCTTTTCTTTTCTTTTTCTTTTGTTTTTCTTCTTCTTTTTCTTTTTCTTTTTCTTTTTCATGTGAGGATTACTATATCTAGATAATAAATTTGAACTTCACTATCCTCTTCTTAAAGTTAAAACTTCTTATGTTCCTTTAGTTTATAAATTCATATTAAATTTGTATATTTTTCATAAAGTCTCATTCTTTTCTTCTTATATGAAACATTAAGGTTCTTAATAGTTCAAAAATATAGTTTCCTTTACTTTAAATATAAAAAAAATTTTCATACTAAAGATAGTCACTTGTATTAATCATTTTCTATACTAAAAATTTTTAACTTAAAGTTTTTCTTCATTACTTAAGATTTTAACTAAATTTTCATACTCATTTCTAAAATAAAATTTTAGTTCCCTAATATAACTTTATATACATAATCAATTTTTCTTTTCAAAATTCAAATTCACTTGTAGTACATTTGAGAAGAAAATAAAATTCCAGTTTTGAAAATATTTTTCCCCCCCCCCCAAACTTAAATTTTTAATAGATTGAACATTTTAGCATCAGATATATATAAGCATGAATTAAAATTTAAAATAACATGCTAACAAGAATTTTTAAACCCTAATGATACAAGTAGAAAAAATAAAAAAAACAGGAGTAAAATTAATTTTTACAAATTTTCTAATATTTTCATTTCAATTCAACATGTAGAAATTCAATACACTTCTAAGCAGTGGACATGATAAAAGAAAAAATACAAAGCAGCAGTTTCTGAATTTCAAGTTTTGGATCTAAGCTAGCAAGATTTTCTACTTTATAACAGATATGTAATTAAGTTAAGTTCTAAACTAACTAAATCACAGTACTAAACACAAAACAACAGCTACTACCCTAAAATTTAAAACTTGAAATACTATCTAACACAATAATCACAACAATATCAGAACATAAAAATTTAAAACACAATATAAAACATAGTTCTAAAACAACACATAGATGCAAATGTAGCAGGCTCAGACCATACAGTTCACATCATATTATAATTATAAAATGAATCTCTCAGCTTTACTCTTCATCCTCAAAATGACCTCTGTTCCATTTTTCTACAGGCTCATAATCAGGATATCAAGGATATGGAGGAAATTGCACTCCTGGTTCACCTCTAATTACACTTTCCAAAGATGAGTGGAATTTTTCTTCATAATTACTCTTCCTTCTATTATAACTATTAGTATGATCTGCAAAATGCTCAAAAATTTTTACCTTATTAGCGGTAAAATTGATATTGTCCATCAACTTCAGCAATAAATCATTTTGAGTCTTGGTATCACCTCTAGATGTAGAAGCACGAGAATTCGATGGTCGTAATGAAGATGCAATAGAGGTAGATGCAGCAGGCGTCTCTAATCCATAACTTCTGGAAAATCCTCCTCTTCAGCCAAAAATTGAATGCTCAAAATAAGTTTCACATTTACCTTCATAATGGGCTTTAGAGGTTTCATACTTCCTCCCAACTATCATACTTTGCACCAGCCTGCTCGCATAATGAAAATATCAAGGAAGCAAATCCTGTACCTATAGTAGTATGTACCTACAGTAGTAGTAGCAGCAACCAAACTGATGATAGTGTGATAGATAAATTATGAAATAATCTCATCTAACTCCGCTTGACTAGGACTATAATTTGCATAAAAACATAAAGTCTCCGGTGGTAAATGGTAGAACAAGTTGATTACCTCTGGAATAAAAAGTACCAACTTCCCTCTAACCATAACTCGATCGTCTTTAGGCTCTGGAAGATTTGCATAAAACTTCCTCACAATAGAAATCACTGCAATGACAGAGAAACAACAGAACCGTTCCCACTATCAGAGGAATATGAGGTCTTCTACCTCTCCACCTGGACTCTTAAAACGTCACTCCTGAATTAATTTTCATGAGTGTAGAGCATCACTATATCGATCCTAAGCTTTTGAACTGATAAACTTGCTTGAGTCAAATGGGCTCTTTCCTCTACTCCTTTTCATTCTTGGTGCCATTCTACAAATTTGATAAATTCCAAAGATACCATTAAAAATAAAGTTTAAATCACTAACCTAAACTGCCAAAAGCGCTAAAAACTTCCCAAGCAATTTCCACAGATTTTTCTTCACTTTTCACCATGAATAGTAAATTTTTGAAATCTTCCAAATGTGCTTAAAGTATATGGTGAAAATCTAAAATTTTTAGATAGAAGTAAAGCTCTTACTTTAATGAACTTGGATCTAGCAAATCTCACTCAATTCCACCAAGAAATCTTCAAATTCCACTTGCCTTGGCCCTCAAAATCGTGGCTTTGAGCTGGGGAAGATGATAGGAGGTGTTAAAAATGATATTTTTAGACTTCAAATTCACTTTTAACTGTTTGCAAACCGATTTTCGTGAATTGGCGCTTATGCTCGGGTAAGTGGCTCTTAGGCGCCTGCCTCTCGGGTTGGCTCCTGCTTAAGCGCGCTTAGGCGCCAGTGCACAACTTTTGAAATTTTTAATTTTAAGTAAAATGCACTATTAGCCTAAGTAAACCACCCCTAAATGGTCTCATAGCACTTAAATGACTATTCTTATTTCTTATATCTCTTTTATCTCTCAAAATTCTCCAAAATAGTTAATTTAATTCGAGGCTAAAAAAAACACAAATTTTCATAAAAATAAACTTATATTCATTCACAAACAAGTACAAACACATTTAACACTTAGTTATCTCTCCAAATAATCTTGGATGAGAAAATTTTCCTAAGTACAAAACACTTAACACACATTTTAAATATAAACACATAAGTGCACAAACACTAATCACAAGACATAAACACTAACACACTTAAAAACACGACTCCAAACACAATTCCTAACACTTAACTTAATGCCACTCTTCATTACAAGGAATGAATTCTTGTCCTTTAGCAGTCTCTCCAGGAATATAGAGTTGATAAAATGGACGGTGGTGAGAAGCTCTAATACTATCATCTTTGATCCACTTTTGCTTAAGGAACATCGCCTTATCTGCTTCCTCTATATAACTGGTATGGCTGAATTGCATCTTAAGTTGTCACCCAATATGTTCTAGATGAGCATGCTATTCAAGCACCTTAGTCTTTAATACAAATATAGTATTCTTCCTCTTGTTGATCTTCTCCGATATTCCTTCAGTACTAACGGCTAAGATACCGTTATACGTCTCCTGTGCACTTTGACTAATGAACTTTATCCTCATGGCTTATTCCTTCTTCTTTAAATCCCTTAGTAGTCACTCCAGGAATATAGAGTTGATAAAATGGACGGTGGTGAGAAGCTCTAATACTATCATCTTTGATCCACTTTTGCTTAAGGAACATCACCTTATCTGCTTCCTCTATATAACTGGTATGGCTGAATTGCATCTTAAGTTTTCACCCAATATGTTCTAGATGAGCATGCTATTCAAGCACCTTAGTCTTTAATACAAATATAGTATTCTTCCTCTTTTTGATCATCTCCGATATTCCTTCAATACTAACGGCTAAGATACCGTTATACGTCTCTTGTGCACTTTGACTAATGAACTTTATCCTCATGGCTTATTCCTTCTTCTTTAAATCCATCTCCCATGAAGATATTTTCTCTAAATCTCTCTCTTGCTTAGACTTTTAGGGCTTAAAAGTAATTCAAGGTGAAATTCCTTCACAAACCCCTTTTATTTATAGGCCTAATTCCCCGTCATAACTTCTAGGCATGACTAGAAACTGCCAAGTCACATTTATTCCAACTAAATTGTAATTATACATTCTAGAAATCAAAATTTGTACATGTGATTAAACTGTCGCGCTTAACGCTTAAGTTCCAGTGCACATTTTTACACCAGTCAACTTAACATCCAAAATCTTATTCTAACATGCATAGCTTACTAAATAAAGTCTAAAAATCATTACTAGCACATAATAAACTAAAAAATACTACCCCAAATGTCTTAATCAGACTCAAAACAACAATCAAAGCAAAAACACACTGATAACTATGAGTTGGCTCCCACAAAGCGCTTGATTTTACGTCATCAGCCTGACGTAACCAGTGCTCATTCTGGTTGACCCAACATCATTCCATCATTAAATTTATACTGATACCATATATAATAAGATTTTAGTCTATGTCCATTCACTTTAAAAATTTTCTCATAATTAGGATCTTTAATATCCACAGCTCCACTAGGATAAACTTTTACCACAACAAATGATCCCATCCATCTAGACTTAAGTTTACCTGGAAATAATCTTAGCCTTGCATTATATAGTAAAACTTCTTGCCCTAGCTGAAAATTTTTATTAAGAATCTTTTGATCATGCCACATTTTCATCTTTTCTTTATAAATCTTAGATCTCTCATAAGATTCATTCCTTATCTATTCAAGCTCACTTAATTGTAACAATCTTTTATCACCGACATCTTTTAAGTTATAATTGAACTCTTTAATAGCCCAATATGTTTTATGCTCAAGTTCAACTGGTAAGTGATAAGCTTTCCCAAATATTAGCTTATATGGGGACATTCCTATAGGAGTTCTATATGCAGTCCTATAATCCCATAAAGCATATTCAAGTTTGACTGACCAATCCATTTTTATTGGATTCACAGATTTTTCAATAATTCTTTTAATTTTCTGATTGTATAATTCAACCAAATCACTTGTCTAAGGATGATAAACAGTAGCAATCCTATAATTTATATGAATTTTTATTAATAACTTCTCCATAATGGCATTTCTGAAATGATTTCTCTCATCAGTAATGATAACTCACGGCATCCCAAATCTACAAAATATGTTTGTTTTAAAAAATTTTGCAAAACTTGGAGCATCACATTAAGGTAAAGCAACAACTTCTATCCATTTGGATACATAGTCCACTGCTAACAGAATATATAAATTTCTGAAAGATGGTATAAATGGTCCCATGAAATCTAATTCCCAAACATCAAATATTTCAACTTCTAGCATATAATTGAGGGGCATCTCATTTCTTTTAGAAATATTGCCTACTCTTTGACATCTATCACAAGTTTTGATATAAGCATTAACATCTCTAAAAATTGTAGGCCAATAAAATCAAGATTGTAGAATTTTTTTTGTTGTTTTATCAACACCAAAATGTCC
>NW_018252536.1:16992-18169 GCF_001263595.1 Phalaenopsis equestris
CTAAAAAACTTCTAATTTCCCTTATATTTGTTGGATAAGGTAAATTAACGATTACTTGAATTTTAGTAGGATCTACTTCCATACCATTTTCTGATATTTGATGACCTAATACAATTCCTTCTGCTATCATAAATTGACATTTTTCCCTGTTAAGGACTAAATTTGTTTCTTTATAGCGCTTAAGAACATTAGATAAATTTTCTAAACATGAGTCAAATGAAGTTCCAAACACTGAAAAGTCATCCATAAAGACTTCAATCCCTTTTACAATTAAATCACAAAAAATTGCCATCATACTTCTTTGAAATGTAGCAATGACATTACATAAACCAAAGAGCATTCTTCTAAAAGCAAAAGTACCATAAAGACTGATAAAGGTTGTTTTCTCTTGATCCGCAGGAGATATTTGAATTTTGTGATAACCAGTATATCCATCCAGAAAACAAAAGTATTTGTGTCCAGCTAGTCTATCCAGCATTTGATCTACAAAGGGTAGTGGAAAATGTTCTTTCCTAGTGGCAAGATTTAATTTTCTCTAATTAATGCATATTCGCCACCATGTAACTTGTCTAATAGTTATTAACTCATTATGCTCATTCATAGTTACAGTTACTCCTCCTTTCTTAGGAACACAGTGAATTGGACTAACCCATGCACTATCTAAAATACGGTAGATAATTCCAGCTTCTAACCACTTTATAATTTCTTTCCTAACAACTTCTTTCATAACATGATTTAATCTCCTTTGTGGTTCAGCCTTGGGTTTGCAGTTTTCTTCCAGATTAATTATATGCATACAAATTGAAGGATTGATTCCTTTAAGATCAGTAATTATCCATCTGAAGGCTTTCTTAAAATTTTTTAGAATTTTCATCAGCATTTCTTCTTCTTCCTTTATTAACTTTCAGGAAATTATAATAGGTAAAGTAGAGAAATCTCATAAAAAGCATATTTTAAATGTTCAAGAAGTAATTTCAACTCAAGTTTTGGAGGTTTTTAAATAGATGGACAAAATGATTTGTCTTTCTCTATTGTGTCCAAAATTTCAAAACTTTCTTGAACATAACTTGAATCTTCCTTAATAAGGCTTACACATTGATCTAATTCCTCTTCTTGCTCGTGTTCCAAATCTTTTTCTTCAGATTTTTCTTCATAAGTAGTCTTGAAATGACATTTG
>NW_018252536.1:19272-21635 GCF_001263595.1 Phalaenopsis equestris
TATTACTAGGAAGTGTTCCTTGGGATCTATTACTTAATGAACTTGCGATTTGCCTAAGTTGATTCTCAATATTTTTAATTGTAGCTCATTGACTTTGTAACTGATTACCCATTTCTAACACCACTTCTTGTATAGCAAACTTCTTATCCTTAAATTGTGTATTGCTGTTGATTCCCGGAGGATAAGTAGATCTATAATTATTATTCTCTTGGTTGTTCCAATTTTCTAATGAATTTACTTGGTTGTTCCCCCATTGTTGATTATTACCACCCAAATTATTATTCTAGTTAAAGTTGGGATTGTTCTTCCAACTTGAGTTATAATAATTGGAATATGGGTTATTTTTCTCATTATTTATGACATTCAAACTCTCTAATGATTCTTGAGAATTTACCATTTGCTTTAATGAATTTTCTTCAATCATGGAAATTGGTTGAGAAAAATTCATTCTAAATTGATCTAACTTCCTTGAAATTGCAGAAACTTGATTTGTTAACATAGTAAATGCATTGGTTTCATGTATATTGGCTACTTTCTATGGATTCACCCCCTCAGAAAGGCATTGAAAATTATTTGTAGCCATCTCTTCAATTAAAGCATAAGCGCCATGAAATGGTTTTGACATGAATGAACCACCAGCAGCGGCATCGATAATAGATCTAAGAGAACCAATTAATCCATTATAAAAAGTTTGAATTATTAACTAATCTGGTATATCATGGTGTGGACACTTTCGTAAGAGTTCTTTAAGTCTTACGGCATCATCTGAACACCATTGTATTTAAATGTAGCACACAATTCTAGAAAATTTAAAAGATGTAAATTTGGATTTTCAGTTAGTGATCCCTCAAACTGATTATTTGATACAATTTGGATAATAGCAGGTGTAAGCTCAAATGAATTAGCCACTACAGTAGGTTTTTGTATACTATAATGAAGTTCATCTACAATATGGTTGACATAATCTCTTAAGGTCTAAACTCTTGATGAATTTCAATATTTGATTATTTTGGTTTGCCATTTTTGTAATCTCTTTTGGATTTGTAAGGATTTTTAATTTTTTTTGTTTTTCTAATTTTTCTAATAGTTCTTTCTAATTCAGAATCGTAGGGCACTAGTCCTTCAGAACCTGAACTACACATACACTAACATAAAATAAAATAAAATAAAATAAAATAAAACATACAAAATAAGATATAATATTTAAGTTTAAATAAGAATTATTAAAAATAGAAACATACAAAATAAGATACAATATTTAAGTTTATTTAAGTCCAACGGCGCCAAAAACTTGATCCCTAGATACTTAATGTTAGATACGTAATGCTTATGCACAGTATAACAATAGTTATGATGATATTTTTCACTTATAATTCCTTATTTTGCAACAAAATAAAAAACTTGATGCTAAAGAAAAATAATAATTTAACCTTTTAATTTATATATATTTATATTGGGATAATACGCAAGTATACGTATTGTTATCAAGTAATATAGAACTTTTTGATTAAGACCTGAATATCGAACCCACATGGAAGATGATACAATATGCCCCTTTTAGAAAGTTTTTCTATTTTTAAAAAGATAATTACTTAAACTAAAAAAAAATTTTGTGGGAATTTAAAATTTAAATATTTTTGGTATTTTTGATATTTTTACGAAATAATAAAAAGTTAACTAAAGTTTTTGTAGAAGAAAAGTACTTAATATGAAAATATCTTTCTTCTCATCATGAATCAGTAATAAGTATAGAAATTCTGTTGTTGAAGTATGCAAATTTTGTTGTGCCAAATATGAGCAATAATATTTTTTACCCTTACTAGAGATGCTATAAAGCACTTTGGCTAATTTAAAGTTTGAATAGTTCTGAAGACCAGCTAGGAAGGGAGGCTAATAGCTCGCACTCTAGCGTTCCCTCGATTCCCTCCACCTGGGGCTAACATTCTCGTATCAGAACCTAAAACAATAAACCAAGTTGGGGGCTTTAACCTGTCACTTTAAAGTCCTCTAACTCTACACCCATCAATGAATATTTCTTTATTTATTTTCACCTCATTCATATGAACTATATTCTCATTCATACAACCTCATGTGATGCTTTCCAATTGTTGACTGAGACAATACTAGCCCGAACCAGCGTTGTTCTTACATGTTCTCATAACAATTTTTAACATCCGGATTGGCCAAATCAAGAAGTAAATGAAGTACATAGATTTAAATCATCACAACTTCTTCGAAAATTAAAGATGAATACTCTCCACAACTTCCATCCAAAACTTAATTACTTATTATTATCAGAAGAAAGATAAAAAAACTACTCAGAATCTATGGAGAAAACAAAACCACACTTTAGTTTAAAAGAA
>NW_018252536.1:21716-40790 GCF_001263595.1 Phalaenopsis equestris
TCCTCCACCAAACTCTTGAAGTTCCTTTGAATCTCTTCTCTTTTACAATCAGTCAAAACAAAATAATAAAAAGGATCAAGTAAATAAAAGTTGTTCCTGAAAATTTCTCCAAACTAACTCCCCAGAAAAGAACTTTCAAAACTTGCCAATATTTTCAGAACTCTTTTCTAAGCTTTTTTAAGTCCTTTCTTATTTCTTTTATAGTTTTCCAAGAGGTTCCTTGGGATCTCTTCAAAATCTGGCTTGATTCGATGTATTTTGCCCAAGAGACGCATCCTTTCATGATAATTTTTTGTCCATAGTGGTTACAACCACCTATTAAGTCAATGGGTGCCTCAAAAACCTCTTCAAAATTCATTAAAACTGATTTTACTCGTATAGTAACTACCACCGGCGCTTAAGCGCGGGGTCTCGGTGCTTAGGCGCGGCCTTCTCTGTTTAACCGGTGTTTAACTGGCGCTTAGGTTCCAGAACTCTTTTGTATAATTTTTCACCTTTTTGCTCCAAATTTGATCCTTTTTCACTCCTTTAAGCATATTTTTCATTTTTGCCTGTATATGTAAGAAAAACACAAAAATACCTTCCATTAAAGCGTAATATCTCAAAAATAGGTCTAAAAACGTGTCTAAAAACATTATCTATTTTAGGTATATCACTAAGCAATGCGAAGTTGGATGTCAGAATCCTTATCTTCTAGAATTTTGTAAAATTTGATTTGAAAGATTGCGATAGGAGAGGACTTCTAAAGCAACGTGGAATCAGATATAAAATCCTCAACCTCTGAAATATTATAGAATTTGATTTGAAAGATTGTGATAGGAGAGGACTCCTAAAGAAAAGTGAAATCAAATATAAAATCCTCATCCTCTGAAATATCATAGAATTTAATTTGAAAGACTGCAATAGGAGGGGACTTCTAGAACAACACGGAATCAGATATAAAATCCTTAGCCTCTGAAATGTCATAGAATTTGATTTGAAAGATTGTGATAGGAGGGGACTGCTAAAGGAATGCAGAATCAGATATAAAATCCTCAACCTCTGAAATATTGTAGAATTTGATTTAAAACATTGCGATATGAGGGGGCTCCAAAAGCAACGCGGAATCAAATATAAAATCATCAACCTCTGAAATGTCAAAGAATTCATAATTTACTTCGGTAACATATCACTACATTGGGAAGGAAGCTCTAAGACTCACATCCAACTCAAGAGGTAGCGGAAAGAGACCAAATTGAGGAGGAAAGCTCGATGACTCATATCCAACTCAAGAGCTGATCAGAAACATATCACTACGTTGGGAAGGAAAGCCTTGTGACTCACATCCAACCTAAGGAGTAGCATGAGATTATATTGCTCACGCTAGGAAGGAAAGCTCTAGAACTTACATTCAACCCAAGTGGTAATGAGGAAAATATCTGCTACGTTGGGGAGGAAAGCCCTGGGACTCACATCCAACCCAAATAGGGAGGTATAGGTCACCCTAGGAATTAATATTCTGGGACTCACATTCAACCCAAATGGTGACAAGGAAATTATCTGCTAGTTGGGGAGGAAAATGCTGGGACTGGGACACACATCCAACCCAAGGGGTACCCAGAAATGTTGGGGAGGAAAATGCTGGGACACACATCCAACCCAAGGGGTACCCAGAAAATATATCGATCACGCTAGGAAGAAAAGTTCTGGGACTCACATCCAACCCAAATGGTGATGAGGAAAATATTTGCAACGTTGGGGAGGAAAGCACTGGGACTCACATCCAAACCAAGGGGTAGCGGGAAATGCTAGCAAGGAAAGCGCTGAGACTCACATCCAACCTAAATGGTGTTGTGTTGGGGAGGAAAGTGTTGGGACTCACATCCAACCAAAGGGGTAGCAAGAAAATATATCGGTCATGCTAGGAAAACAAGCTGTGGGACACAAATCCAACCCATATGGTGACGAGGAAAAAATCTGCTACATTGCGGAGGAAAGTGCTGGGACTCACATCCATCCCAAGGGGTAGCGGAAAAATATATCGATCAAGCTAGGAAGGAAAATTTTGGGACTCACATCCAATCCAAATGGTGATGAGGAAATTATCTGCTACATTGGGGAGAAAAGCATTGGGAGTCACATCCAACCAAAGGGGTAGTGGGAAGATCAGAATCTCGGTACTGTCCCCGAGAACAATAAGAAAATAGTGTAGAGAATTTGTAGTGTTAAGAACATAGATATGTGACATGTGAAGATTGACATTGGTAAGGAAAATTTGTAAGATTATATGCAGAGTGTGAAACTGTGCGGGGATGTGAGGAAATTGGTGTGGACAAGGTTAGTCGTGCTGCACAAGCAAAGAATAAGAAACCTCGAAATCGAGAGAAAAAAACTCAAAGAAACATATCATTTTCTTTTCTTGTTGTCTTTATCACATTTAATTATCAAAGTACAGTTTCAAAATTTAATTTTCATTGGTTAATTTTCAAAAATAAGTTTAAAATTTTTTATTTTGTCGAGGTTAATTTTGTTACAAAATTTTGAACTTACTCACTACCCTTTGGCATTTTTTATTTTCTCGAGGTTAATTTTGTTACAAAATTTTGAACTTAGTCACTGCCATTTGGCCAAAAAAAAATAACCTCAAAGCAATCAAAATTTCGAAAGGTTGGTTTCAAGAAATGTCAGGTCAGGTAATATGTCCTCAAATAGAGGCCGTAACTAGCAGCATAGGTCTTTCGCCTAAAAAAGCCATCAGCTGATAAGCTCCTCCCGAATAGACCTTCTCTATGATAAATGGTTCCTTCCATGTTGGTTCAAATTTTCCACCTATCTTGCGATGTGCAAGAATAGAACTTTTAAGAACAAGAACGAGGTCACCAACTTTGAACACCCTCGAGCGAACCAATGTGTCGTGAGCCTGCACCATCCTCGTTTGGTAGAGCTCCAAATGATGTTGTGTTTCTAGTCATTTTCCCTCAAGAATTTCTAATTCTTTAAGCCTGAGGTTTGCACTTTCTTATGTTGTGATTTAATTGGTGACTATGACTCTGAGATATGGTATCTGGACTTCTAGTGGCAGTACGACCTTAGACCCGAACACAAGTGCATAGGGTGTACATTGATTGGACGTTCTGAATGTTGTCTAGTAGGCCCACAAAGCTTCTAATATATTAATATGTCAATTATTAATATGCCAATCTATTTTGTTTTGCTCCAATGCCTTTTTTAAGATTTGCACAAGCGTCTTACTGAAGGCTTCTGCCAGTTCATTTGCCCTGAGATAGTAAATTGTAAATTACCTCCAGTTTATCCCATGTCTTTTGATAAAGTTGTTGATCTTTGTGCTCTTGAAAGATGTCCGTGATTGAAAATCACTCTGAGCAGTACAGTGAAATGGTAGACTATGTGGCTCTTAAAAAATTACAGAAATGTTGTGCTGTAGCTGCTCGTAATGACACTGCCTCTGCCCACTTGGAGAAGTAGTCAGTAGTGGCAAGAATCTATGTTCGTTAGAGGATGGAGGGTCTACCAGACCTATTATGTTCGTGCCCCAACACTCGAATGACCATGAGGCAACAGGGCAACAGGCAACAGTTGGGTGTAGCACATTCGGAGGTTGGTGTAAGATCACCCCATGCACTTGGCAAAGGTGACATCTTCTAGGCGTATCCATGTAATCAAATATCACCGCTATCCAATAATATTCGAGTCTCTTGATCTTCACCTTCATTTTTGGCCTTGATTGGTGAGCACCACACAGTCTGACATGTACTTCTTTGATAATATTTTGTGCTTCTGCTCTACTTAGACATCTTAGCCACATCTGATCGAATGATCTTCTGTAGAGGACATCACCCACTAGAGCATATGACATAGCTCTTCTCTTAATGTAATATGCCCCAGACTTGTCCTCTAGCAACTTTCCAGTTTACAAATATTTTACCAATGGCTTACGCCAATCTTTGTTAATTTTAGCAACTGCAATCACCATTCCTTATTCTCCTTTGAGTTTATGTAAATTATCAAGGTTGATCCGAGATAGAACCCATCATCCATGTACTGTAATGTCGATGGAATCCTCCAGTAGACAGGCCATTTCCTTAGCAAGTTTTGCTAGAGCGTCGACATGGGCATTATCTCCCCCTCATGGAATCTGGTATGAGGTCACGTTAGGAATTTTCTCTAACAGCTTCATTGTGTACCGGTGTTATTCTGCTAGCCTTGGCTTAAAAAATTTATATTGTTCGACAACTTGTTGGATGATGAGTTGTTAGTCTCCATAGATGGCGATGTTTATTTTATCCATTTGGATTGCTGATACACCTAAAATAAAAAGTGTTTTTATACACATTTTTATACCTATTTTTGAGATATTGCGCTCTAATGGAAGGTATTTGTGTGTTTTTATTTCAGTTACAATCAAATGGTTGGAAAATGCTAAAAGGAGTGAAAAAGGGTCAAATTTGGAGCAAAAATGAAGAAAGATGCAAAATTGATTTGGGGCGCCTAAGCGCCCAGGACTGACGCATAAGCACTAGAGAGTTGCGCCTAAGTAGAGAGTTGCGCCTAAGCGCCAGGTACCCCGCGCTTAAGTGCCAGAAGTAGTTATTTGATGATTCATTAAATTTAGACAAATTTTTGAAGAGGTGTTTGATGCAACCCTTGGTAAAAACATGGGAAATATCCTATAGACATGAAAATTCATTCAATTGGCTTTTGAGGAGGCAACTTCTAAAAGTATCCTTGAATGGAGACACACTTTTACGGTACACCAAGGAACCTTTTGGATTTTATTAAAGAATAAATAGATCATTAATACAAAAGACCAACCACCCATCAGATTTTGCAGCCATAATTCATCCAAGAAATAGCCGCCGCCGACCACTTTCTTCTTATTTTGAGTTTTAGTTTGTATTGTGAGTGAATGAAGAGAATTCAATGGAAATTAAAGACATTTACTGGAGAAGAATTGAGATAAGTGTTTATCCTTGTGACCACACTTGGTTTATTTCTTGTTTATGTGCATGATTTCTACTTTTAAACTCATGTGTGGTTGTGTTCTCTCCATGGATTCTGAGTAGTTTTCTTTTTCTCTTTCCATAAACTGATAAGTGATTAAGTGTTTAAAGGATGTTGAGTGAAGTATTAGAATTTAATGTTGGGATGATTTGAAACCTCGCACTTCATATACTTCTTGAGTTGGCCAATTAAGATGCTAATACCTGTTGTGAGAACATGTAAGATCCGAGACGTTATTGTCTCAGTAACAAATGGTTCAAATCACATATTTATTTTATGAATGAGAATTTAGTTGATGTGGTTGAGTGCAAATAAATAGGGAAATAAAATTTTCAATGGTGTAGAACTAGAGGACTTTAGAGTGGCAGGCTAATGCCCCTAATTTGATTTATAGTTTTAGGTTTTGATATAAACCCCCATGTGGAGGGAGAAGAAGGAACTCTAGAGTGAGAGCTAGTATGTTCCCTACCTAACCAATCTTCAAATATATTCAAACGATAGGTTAGCCAATGTTCTTTATAGCATCATTAATAAGGATAAAGAATATTATTGCTCCTATTTGACACAACACAATAAGTTTACTTCCACAATAGAATTCTTATACTTATTACTGATTCATGATAAGGAAAAAGATATTTTATTTATATAGCCTTCATATTATAGATATTTAGTTATGTTAATTAGTTTCTTACTTTATTTTCATAAAAAAATTACAAAAAGAATCAAATTTTCATTCCTATTATAGCCTCTTAAGTTTAAGTAAAAATATTTTGCGAAGTAGATTTTTGTGAAATAAACTTTCTAGTTTATTTTAAAGTGCATATTGTTATTCTTCCTATGGGTTCAATATTCGGGGCTTAATCAAAAAGTCCTATATTACTTGATAACAATTTGTATACTTGCGTAGTATCCTACATTTAGATATTATAATTGTATTCTTATTTGTTTTATCGTGGAAAACTTACTTTATTTTTTCTTAAGATCAAGTTTTTGACTCTATTAAATATTAAGTATAGCTATTAATGTAATTAAGCATATAATCACATACATCGCATTTTGCATCTATATGGAAAGTCGGGAGCAAGTTTTTGATGTCGTTGCTGGGGAGAAAAGTTTACAGAAATTTGCAAAAATTTTAAAAAGAGTTTCTGGATAGCAAAAATTTTTATTTTCATAAAGTCTTATTTAAAATTTAAGATTTATTATGGGGATATTGTGGTGTTATTTTTATATATTAAGTTCTTGTTTGTGTGTTTTTATTTAATATTATTTTTATATGTAATTTATAGTAATGTATGTGTAGTTCAGGTTCCACAGGACTTGTATCTTACGATTTTGAATTAGAAAGAACTATAAGAAAAATTAAAAAATTAAAAATTACTGAAAAAATTTAAGAAATGGCCAATCAAATGTCGTCACTATTTATGGTTGGAGGAGTTGCTCATTAGAATCTGTCGGTCATTGGAATCAAAATCCTGTTGCCCACTTCAGGAACGAGTTTAATTTACATATATATATATATATATATATATATATGTCAGAAAAATATGAAACCAAACTAACCTCATATTTTTCATAGTTTAAATGAAAGAGCACTATACCTCAAACCCTATATCCATCCCAATGGATAAACACAAGACTTGAGGATGAGGCTCGATCAAATAAACTAAGAAATATATGACATCCATTTGGTCTGCAAAACCATTTTATTTGACGACAAATTCACTTATTTAATATAAAGAATTTATAGGGTTTATATTAAGCTGACTTCGGAAAAGCTTCGAATAAGGGCAAGCCCCTATAGTTAATTACATCTTAGATAACTGAAGTCATCTAAGAAAACTTTCGATAAAAATTAGGAAATGTTATCTTCAAAAAGGTCAAAGGATAGGACTTATAAACGAGATTGGACAAAGGGGTGTGAAAGGGGAATGAGCCAAATTTTGAGCATTTATTGTTGAATCAAAAGGAGGAAGAACTAGGGGATGTCAAAGATCCGGAAGAGTACCTCGGTGACTTCCCCAAGTATCCTATGGTTTAGCTTCAATTTAGAAGAGAAATTATTTAAGTGTTACATTCTGTAAATTTTATTTGTTTATGGCTTAAATTTATGTGAAACAATCACACAAATAGCCTGGAAGATGTGAGCATTTAGAACGTGACAAATGACAACCTTGGAATCCTAAGACGAGTTAGGGCTTATATTGTACATCAGAGCTATACAAAAGCCTAAAGATAGGGTGAAGATTTATGTTGCATAAGCAAATAACCACGAAGACCTATGGCTTGTTTGTTTAATTCTAATGAAAGACATGTTGTTGTAGAACTTGTTGCTGTTGAAGATGGTCGTGCTATGCACAATGCTATTTGTTTAACTCTAATGAAAGACATGTTGTTGTAGAACTTCTTGCTGTTGAAGATGGTCGTGCTATGCACAATGCTAGCTCTAAGCTCTTCATCATGGCGAGTTGAAGTTTTCTAATGTGTCAGGTTATGATGTCAAATCAAATTTCCTTATGATTATAGTTCTTTAAATGTTATGGGGCATATTAAAGTTTATTAGAATGACACCGGTTAGGATTGTACAATTCTCTAATTTTGATACAACTATTTTCAATCAGATTCACTTAGTCCAAATGAATTTACTAAACTCAACTCAACGAGTTCCATACTTTCATTTAGACCGTGGGAAATCTCATTAGCAACCATAGGTTACCTCCTCCGAGGGATTCCTGATCATATGATTGAGACATCTTAATTTAGTTGCAATTGTTGTTTTGTGACATTTGTAATTAAATTTTGAGTTGTTTTAAATTTTAAATGTTGTGGCGGTGAGTTTTATCTTTGTTGATTTTAGTTTTGGTTTTGGTTTTACGGCTATTCTAGTAATTTTGATTGTCATGCAGGGTGACATCATTGTTTAACATGGAAGGTTTGTAAATATAAAAATATAGTGTGGGAAGTACAAGAAAAGACGTTACTATAAACTGTAAAAGTGCACTTGGCGAGTCTTCTCATTCCACCACCTAAAAGGTCAGTACTTGCAAGACATGCATATAATATTGCAAGGAACTTAAATTGCAAGAGTAGATGAATGTTTAGCTACCAAACCCCAGGCTACGATTTTATTGAGTCTTGGAAGATCCTAGTGGATAATTTTAGAACAAAATATGACAAGTTTAAATTGTCCTTCAAAATATCCTAAAGATTTCAAAGTGCTCAGGGTATGACCCTGAACTATTTTGAAGATCTCTTGAATTGATTTGAGTTCAATTCTGAAATTATGATATTGTTCCATTAAACATTCAAGTTTAGAGTGTGGCTACCTCGTTGTTCAGTGAAACTTGACAATTTAATTATCCTAAGCATAGGATACTCAATTAGTCAATTGATGTTTTGTTTTAAAGTTATGTGAGTGGGTAACCTTAAAGAAAATCTAGGTTGTTTAAGATTATGGTGCCCAACCCTAAAGAAAATCTAGGTTGTTTAAGATTATGGTGCCCACAATTAAGGTCAGACTTGTAGTTTTTCAATATGTTAATCACTAATTATGTTATCTTCTAAATCTAATCAATTAAGTTTAGATATTGTGTGTATGTCACTACTAAGCCCTTAACAATCATGATAGGTGAAATGGTGATTATCAAAATTTTGATTTAAATGACATCTATTCTTATCCATCCTCAACTTTGGGCTTATGAAAAGTGAATTTCCATCTTTCCGACTTAAGCCCATCTCTTAAAAATTGTCTGATCTTAGTGGACTTCCAAGTCACGAAGATTATGAGATTTGTAATCTTGTGGGTTTCTAACTTTCAATCCCATTGTTTTTAATCATCCAAACATATTTACTAAGTTCAAAATTACCCATTTTACCTTGGTTAATATTAAATTTTGATTAAGGCACGAATGTCTAAAATCACCACTTTGCCCTTGGGGCACTTCACCTCATAACTCATTAAACATAACTCAAATGACTTTGAGGGTTTAAAGTGTCATATCCATGAGGTAATTATAATGTTAGAGGAGAACATACACCTCTGAAAATTTTAATTTAATTTATGTAACTATTTAAATTTAGAAAACAGGATTTTCAAACGTTGATTTGTTTAACTTTTCAAAATGAAGTTTTTATTAATGAGAAAAAAATTAAAGGTTTTCTTAGGTCTGAAAAGTACTTAGGCAAAATTTCATGGTCTTTTGAATTAATTCATTATAATTATTTTAATGGGAGAATAAGGAAAATTCACTTTTAAGCCTTTAAAAATTATTTTTAATTCATGAAAAATTAGGAAAAATATTTCAATGGGTCCCAAGTGATCAGGGAGCAATTTGGCACATTTTGAAGTATTTTAGTATTTTTGTGATTTTTATTTTTATTAGTTATTTTAAATTTAAAAGAAGACTCAAAAATCAAGTATTTTACAAAAAATTACTTTTATTTTTCCTAAGTGCTCCTCATAACAAGGAACTCAGAAAACCATTTTTCATAATTTTCCCAGGTGTATTTAATTTATTATAATTATTTTTGTACAAAAATACAAGGTTTCCTTGAAAATCAACTTTGGTGCTTAAACTTAGTTAAATAATTTTAAAATTTTTGCAGTGAGTAAACATGATTTTTATCAAAAATGTGGGATTGATTTTGCCAATTTTTGATAAGTACATAATTTACAAAAATAACACAAGATATTTACATTTAATTAAATATAGAAATTTACAGGATAATTTGAAGCATCATGATATTTTTTCTAGACTTCTCTGACCATAGGAAACCTACTAAAATTATTTCCATAATTTTCCAAATGATATTTTGATTTATATGATTAAAATAAGCCAAAATGGCCACCTTAGCTTGAAAATTAGGGATAGGAGCATAGAGATATCCACTGACCTTAGAGAAATCAGAAGATAGCATTTGTCATGAGGTACAAACCCTCAAAATTTCAAGTCATGGTGGACAATGTTTAGTCATGGAGAATTAAAAGACCACAAAGGGTATTTAATTCATTGAAAATCAGGGAGTAAGAAAATAATTTTTATTTTTAGTTCACATTATTCTCCTCTATTTACTGAGCAAGAGGGTATTTTTATTTTGTTTTTTATGATTTTTCTAGAGAAAGATATAAATTTTTGAAGTTTAGGCATTTAAAATATATAAAGAATCTCTATTTTTCTATTTATCTAGCGCGACGCCAACTCATCCTATGACGGCTCTGAACTCACATGCAGTGCACTCTCATTCGACGTGGCCATCCACATCAGCTGCCACACAGATCGTGGTTCACGCACCATCCACTTGTCCGGCTTGATCTCTTCCATTGGTTGGATACATGTGCGATCGGACGGCTCTCCGTCATCATCCTCAAGTCACTAAACCCGTAAGCTTCTCACACTAAAACCTTAAGATCTCGAGGTGGACTCAACCAAATTGCATGAGGTTTGTTTCTAAACCTCATCTACTCGAGACGAGCATATCCATACAGTTAATCAAGTATGAAATCAAGCAATTACAAATGGAGAATCAAAATAAGCTCGCATTAAAGTTGAGTTTCAATACCTTTGTTTGAGAGGGAAGGCCTCAATCAGATGGTTCTGGTAGCTTTGATTAGACCCAACGAACCTCTGTATGAAGTCTCAAGCCTTGGTGAAATGTCTATGTGTGAATTCAATCAAGCTCGATTTGAGGTGTTGATGTAGAGCTAGGTTAGAGGCCGTTTGAGAGGGAGCTTTTATGGGGAATCAACTTCTTTCATTATGGGGATCGATTGTGCAAAATTAGTTGGAGTTTGGTTTATTGTGGAGGTGTGGAGAGATCTATCCTGACTTTGGAGCAAATTTTAAGGAAGAAATTGGCTCTGTGGGGTGGCTATCAGTGGCTGAGACCAAGGGGATTGGACTTAGGATGGTTCAGGGAAGCTCTGGTGAGATTTTGGCTGAGTTTCCTTAAGGTTCCAAGCAAACTCTTCCTTGGCCATGGAGAGCTCCATTTAAAACCATGGCTGCCTGGTGAAGCTCAGGGCTTGGAGTTGGGTGCTAAAGCTTGTTAAGGTGGAGGGAAGAAAGGCTCCAATGGCCCATGGGAGTGAGCCGAGTCAAGGAGTTTCAATTTTGGGTTTTGTTGGCTGCTTCTGGTGGCTGAGGAGGTGGCTGGCCAGAGTATTGTGACTTCTTGCCTCGTGGAGGCCAGGGAGTTACTAATGATGGTTAACTCTTAAGGGTAAGTGATGATGAAGGAGATATTTCAAGTTGAGGTCAAATATGGGGTGAATTCCCTTAAATCAAAGGACCATTGGTCCATAGCTCACCTTGGTTGGTCTAGGTGGGTTTAGCCTGGTCCATAAGGTGTATTTGGTGGCTGTGGGGTCATTAAATTGGTGGCTTAGACATGGTTAAATCAATTTTTGTGCAAGGGTTCAACTTGGGTCCAAATGGCTAAAAGTTGGGTTTGGGTCAGGCTGGCCATGGTTTTGAGCCCAATTGATTGACCAACATTGTGTATGTGATTGTCATGAAGATTTTTGGTGAAGTATTGAAGTAATTTGAAGGTCAATTGGAAGCTTAATTTGAAGGATTGTGGGATTTTGGTCAATTTTGGCATGTTGGACTTGACTTGGGTCTAGGTTGGGCTAAGTCCAAATTAATGGTTTAAAATGGTCTATAGGAATGTCATGAAGAGTTTTCAAAACAAATTGGGTGTCAATTTTGGAGTTAGGGCATTCAATTTGGTGGAACTTTGAGACATAGCCAATTTGGGGAACATTTAGGGATTTTTTGACTTGGGTTAAAATTAAGTGAAAATTGGGCTTGGCTAAGGCCAATTTAAGGTCCAATTTGATGTGTAGGATTGTTATGAAGAGTTTAGGATTTAAATTGGGGCAAATTTAGTAGGCTTTGGGGTTCAATTAGGTGAGATTAGGTCATACGACCAAAATTGGGGGTTCTGATTTGGATCAAATTTGAGCTCAAAGCATGAGCCCATTAGGCTTGGATTTGGTTTGGATTGGTCACTGAAAGGTTAATTTGAGTTTAGAATTGAAATTGGGTAGGATTGGGCCCAAATTGATGAACATTTGGGATGAATTTGGGGAAATTGGGCATTCAAAGACAATTTGGGGGGTTTTGGTCAAAATGGTCAAATTAGCCAAATTAGATTCAGTTGAAGGGTTCAAATTGGTTTTGGAAACATTTGAAGTGATTTTGGATGTTTTAGGAAATTTTGGGGGTATCAAAGGTATTTTTGTAATTTTGGGGGTAATTTGGTAATTTTGGAATTTTTTTGTGGATTTGGGCATTTTGGGTATTTCAAAATTTTTTGAAATGTTTTTTGGACAAATTTGGGTATTTTGGGCGAAATTGGGATTTTTGGGCAAATTTGGGATTTGGGGGTGTTTAGGTAATTTTTGTAGTTTTGGGGGTAAAAGGTCAAATTGGAAACTTGGGTAGAATTGGTGTGGTAACCACCCTACAAGAGCTATAGACTAATGAAATCCCCATTTGGGTCCTCTATGTATTGGTCTTAGCTAAACCCTAACCTAGGGCTGGTGGGTCTAGGGGACCATCTAAATGAGTTTCCCAAAAGATCAAGGGATCAAAGTCAACAATTTTGGGTTTGGGGTTGTGAGTGATTGTGGAAGTAGTGAGCTACCTCCAGACCAACATACAGGGTCAACCTTAAGGTCAAACAGTCCTATGGGGACTCTCTATGAGATCCTCCATACTGACCCCACCTACTAAGTGCTAGAAGTTAGGACTAATATGTGGAACTTCAAGTTGAGAAAGGAAGAGTTTAGAATTTCTAATGGTGAGGGTTCCTATATCCACTAAAGAGGGAAAACTAAACCTCAACCAAAAGTGAGGTTAACATAAAAATAATCATGAGAACAATTTAAAGAACTCTTAAGAATATAATCACATACATCACATTTACACCAAAAACTGCGAAGCTTAGAAATGATATTACATCTTTTTACCAGTTTGAAAGATAATCAATTTATGAAGCATGGGAACAATTTAAAGAACTCTTAGTAAAGTGTCAACACGATTCTATACCAGATTGGTTAATAATTCAAAAATTCTAAAATGGATTAGCTGAATCTCTTAGATCTATTATCGATGCCACTCTTGGTGGTTCAATGATGTCAAAACTATTTCATGATGTTTATGATTTAATTGAAGAAATGGATACAAATAATTTTCAATGGCCTTCAGAAAGTGTAAATCTTAAGAAGGTAGCCAATACTAATGAAACTGATGCTTTTTCCATGTTAGCAAATCAAGTTTTTGCAATTTCAAGGAAGCTAGAGCAATTTGGAATTAATTTTTCTTAACCATATTCCATGACTGAAGAGAATTTATTAGGCCAAATGGTAGATTCTCAATCATCATTAGAGACTTTGAATGTCATAAACAAGAAGCAGAATAACCCATATTCAAACTATTATAACTCAGGTTAGAATAACCATCCTAACTTTAACTAGAATATTACTTCGGGTGGTACTAATCAGCAATGGGGGAACAATCAAGTAAACCCATTAGAAAATTGGAATAACCAAGGGAATAATAATTATAAACCTACTTATCCTCCATGTTTTAATAGTAATCCACAATTTAAGGAGAAGAATTTGTCTATATAAGAAGTGGTGTTACAAATGGGAATTCAATTACCAAGTCATGGAGTTAAGATTAGAAATATTGAGAATCAATTGGGACAAAAAGCAAATTCATTAAGTAACAGATCCCAAGGAACACATCCTAGTAATACGTAAGTAAATCCAAAAGACCAGAATAAAGAGCAAGTAAAAGCCGATCAACTCAGAAGTGGAAGATAATCGGAAGGGAGAGTTCAAAAAGGGACTAAAGTATAGAGAGAAGAGATTGAAGAACCAAAAGAATATGCTTCAAAAGGTTTAGAAAGACATATTTCTCTACTTAAGGTTGACTTGGAAAAACCACCACCTTCATTTCCTCAGAGGCTTGGACAAAAAAAGTTGGATAAGCAATTTTCACAATTTATGGAAATTTTTAAGAAGCCTACACTTAATATTCCATTTGTTGAAGCTTTAGAATAAATGCCAAGCTATGTAAAGTTTATGAAGGATATTTTTAACAAGAAAAGAAAGTTTAAAGATAATGAGATTGTTGCACTTACTAAGGAGTGCAGTGCTATAATTCAGAAAAAGCTTTCTGAAAAGCTTAAAGATCTTGGTAGCTTTACAATTTCATGTGCAATATGAGATAGATTTTATGGGAAAGCTTTATGTGATTTAGGAGCAAGCATCAACCTTATGATATTATCAATATTTAAAAGATTGAAATTAGGAGAATTATCCCCTATTCTTACTCTGCAGCTAGCAAATCCTTCAATAACATATCTTAAGGGAGTTATAGAAGATGTCCTAATGAAAGTGGATCACTAATGAAAGTGGGATGTCCTAATGAAAGTGGATCAATTTATCTTTCTTGTTGACTTTATTATACTAGATATGGTGGAAGATAAGGAGCTACCTATCATTTTGGGAAGTCCTTTCCTAGACACTGGAAGAGCAATCGTAGAAGTGTAGAAAGGAGAATTAACTATGCACGTCAATGGTCAAGTGGTTACATTTAATATTTCTAAATCAATGAAATACCCTGAAAAAGGTAAAGATGATGAATTCTATAGAATGGATGTGATAATATATTTAAGTGAATTCAATTTCAAAGCAACAATTGAATAAAAATTTGAAGTTAAGGAGTTGGGACACGAAGAAGAAGAGGAATTAGATCAAAATGAAGATTTATATAAGTAAGATTAAAATTATGATGGAGAAAGTTTTGAAGTTTTTGACATGACAAAAAAAGATACATCTTTTTGTCCATCAATTGAAATACCTCCTGAGCTTAGGTTGAAGTTGCTTCCTTAACATTTGAGGTATGTCTTTTTAGGTGGTTCCTTTATATTACCTATCATAATTTCCTCAAAATTAACTCTAGAAGTAGGAGAGAGTTTGATGAAAACTTTAAAAAGTTATAAGAAAGGCTTTGGATGAATAATTTCAAAGCAACTGATGAAGAAAAATCTAAAATGAAATAGTTAGAACATAATAAAGAAGAGGAATTCGAGCAATCTGATGATTTTCATGAGGAAGATTCAAATTATGTTCGAGAAAATTTTGAAGTTTTGGACACAAAAGAAAAAGATAAATCTTTTTTTCCGTCGATTGAAAAACCTCCTCAATTAGAATTGAAGATTCTTCCTAAACAATTAAAATATGCCTTTTTAGGTGATTCCTCAATATTAGTGGTTATTCCTTAAAGTTAGCCTTAGAAGAAGAAGAGAGTTTAATGAAAATTTCCTTAAAGTTAACTTTAGAAGAAGAAGAGAGTTTAATGAAAATTTTGAAGATTTATAAGAAAGCCTTTAGATGGACAATTGCTGATATTAAAGGAATCAGTACTTCAATTTGTATGCATAACATTTATATGGAAGAGAACTGTAAACCCAGGGATGATCCTCAAAGGAGATTGAATCCTATTATGAAAGAAGTTGTTAAGAAAGAAATTCTGAGGTGGTTAGATGCTGGAATTATCTACCCTATTTTCTACCCTATTTTAGTTACTGCATGGGTTAGTTCGATTCACTGTGTTCCTATGAAAGGAGGAGTGACTATGACCTTGACTGAACATAATGATTTAATACCAATAAGACAAGTCACAGGATGGTGGATATGCATTTATTATTAAAAATTAAATCTTGACACTAGGAAAGATCATTTTTCATCAAGAGAAAAAAACTTTTACCAGTCCTTATGGTACATTTGCTTTTAGAAGAATGCCCTTTGGCTCATGTAACGCACCTGTTACATTTCAAATATGCATGATGACTATTTTTTGTGATTTAATTAAAAAGTGTGATTGAAGTTTTTATGGATGATTTTTTAGTGTTTGGAACTTCATTTGAATAACATTTAAAACATTTATCAAAAGTTCTTAAGCGTTATGAAGAAACAAATTTTGTCCTTAATTATGAAATTGTCCTTAATTATGAAAAATGTCAATTTATGGTAGCAGGAGGAATTATTTTAGGACATCAGATACAAGAAAATGGTTTGATAGTAGTTATCGAAGTAGACCCTGCAAAAATTCAAGCGATCGTTCATTTACCGCACTTAACAAGTGTGAAGGAAATTAAGTGTATTTTAGAACATGCTAGATTCTACAGGCGGTATATTAAAGGCTTTTCAAAAATTGCTAAGGCTGTATGCCATTTACTTGGAAAAGATGTGATTTTTAATTTTGATAAAGAGTACCTAAAAGCTATTGAATTATTAAAAGAAAAGTTAGTCACTGCACCAATTATTATTTCACCAGATTGGGAAAAAATTTTGAATTGATGTGTGATACTAGTGATTATGCTATTGGAGCTGTTTTAGGACAAAAGTATGATAAGATTTTCAAGTTTATCTACTATGCTAGTGGAACTCTTAATGAAGCTCAAATTATGTATAACACAACTGAGAAAGAGTTATTAGCAGTAGTATATGCTTTGATAAATTTAGATCATACTTAATTTGAACTAAATGTATTGCATATACAGATCATTTTGCTATTAAATATTTAATGAAAAAGAAGGATGCAAAACTAAGACTGATAAGATGGATTCTTCTTTTGCAAGAATTTGACTTTGAAATAATTTATAGGAAGAGTGCTGAAAATCAAATTGTTGATCATTCGAGACATGAATTAGAGAAACCACTCAATTTTGAAAAAGAGATTAATAAACATTTTCCAGATGAAGAATTATTCAATGTTAATCAGTGGTGTGTTCCATGGTATGCCGACATTGTGAATTTCATTGTTAGTGATATTATACCTTGTGGAATAACATACCAACATATAAGGAAATTCTTATTTAAAACTAAGACTTATTTTTGGGATGAAGCTTTTTTATATAAACAAGGAAATGATTTAATTATTCAAAGATGTGTGCTTTTAGAAGAAAATTACGAAATTATCCAAAAATATCATAATTCTAAATTTTGCGGACTTTTTGGTGTTGATAAAATAACATACAAAATTTTACAATCTAGATTTTATTGGCTTACAATCTTTAAAGATGATAACACTTTGTTGACCTCACTTTTGGTTGAGGTCTAGTTTTTCCTCTTTAGTAGCCTAGGGTCTAGCCATAAGACTTTTCTGTTGACTATTCCTAGAAAACTAGAAAAGGAACCCTCACCATTAGAAATTCCAAACTCCTCTTTACTCAACTTGAAGTTCCACATAGTGGTCTGAACCTCTAGCACTTAGTAGGTTGGGTCATTATGGGGGAGCCCAAGGAGAGTTCCCATAGGGCTGTTTGACCTTAGGGTTGACCCTGGGTGTTGGTCTGGAGCTAAGGTACTCACCTCACTCACAATCACTCACTAATACAAACCCAAAATTTCTTGACTTTGATCCCTTAGTCTTTTGGGAGACAAATTTAGATGGTCCCCTAAACTTACTAACTCTAGGCTAGGGTTTAGCTAAGACCAGTATATAGAAGAACGAAATGGGGTTTTCATTGGTCCATAGCTCATTTACGGTGGTTGGCATCCCAATTCTACCAATAATACCCAACTTGGCCTTTTTGCCCCTAAACTCCCCCAAATTACCTAAGTACAACTGGAACCCTAAATTTGGTAAAAATTCCTAAATTTACCCATAATACCCAAATCTGTTCAAAAATTATTTCAACTTTTGAAAACATCCAAATTTCCCAAAATCATCAAAAAATTACCAAATTACCAAAGTGCCCGTCCTTAGTGCAAAATTTCAAAAATTCCAAAAAATCCCAAAAATTCCCAAAACCCTCAACATATTCCCAATCTTATTTTTCTCAACTACAATATGACCCAATTTGACCATTTTGACCAAAATCACAAAATTACCTTTAAAGGCTCAATTTCCCTAAATTCCCCTCAAATGTCCATCAATTTGGTAACAATTTCGACAAATTTCAATTATAAACTCAAATTAACCTTCCATATGACCAATTTAAATAGAATCCAAGCTCAATTGGCCCATGCTTTGAGCCCAATTTTGATCTAAATCAAACCCCCAATTTTTTCCATATGACTTAATCTCACCAAATTGAAACTATAGCCTACTCAATTTGCCACAATTTATGTTGAAAATTCTTCATAACACTCCTACACATCCAAATTAACCTTAAATTGGCCTTTATGAAGCCTCAATTTCATTTAGTTTTAACCTAAGTCCAAAAAGCCCTAATTTTGCCATAAATTTGCCATGTCTCAAAATTCCACAAAATTAATTGCGTTGGCCCCAAAATTTCCACTCCATTCCTTCACAAAAAATCTTCATAACATCTCCCTTGATCATTAGGACCATTCAATTGGGCCAAATTCCAAGGCTAGCTTAGTCTAAGCCCATGTCTAGCCCAACATGCCCAAATTGACCAAAACCTCAAAGTTATTCAACCTCAAAATTATTCAAATTGAGCTTCCAATTGAACTCAAAATTACTTCAATCCTTCACCAAAAAATTTTATTACAATCATCTACGCAATGTTGATCAATCAATTTGGCTTAAGTTCATGGATAGCTTAGCCTAAACCTAAGCTTTAGCCAAATTGACTTACCGTGACCCCTTCACCAAAATTTGACCCAATCTAGCCAAATTGGTCATGGAAAACCCACCACAACCAAATTTTGGACCTTATTGACCAGGCTAAACCTCATGGAACCACCCAAATGAGCCATGGACCAAAGGATCCCCAAATCAAGGGATTTATCCCCAAAATTTTATAAGAAATAGGGATTTTTGCCAAAACTAAGCATGTGCCCAAATAAATTGTTGTCACAGATTCCCCTGGCCAACTTGACCTCCTGACCACCTTCCCTAGCCTTACCAGCCGACATAGTCGCTGGAGGAGCCAAAATCGTTAGCCACCCTAAAAAAATCAAAACCCAATTCAAACCTGGAGGCCACCTTATCTCATTTAAAGTTTAGAGCCTCTCTGCTCTCCGCATAGGCAACTCTTTGCGCCCATACATTGGCCCACAGAGCCACTAGAAGCCATTTTTCACAA
>NW_018252536.1:40901-44853 GCF_001263595.1 Phalaenopsis equestris
TTCTCTAATTCCCCGTACTGGAGTTAAATTTTGGAGCTCAAATCTTTGCTGGAGATAGGATATTCTCCACCACACCTCCACAGTGCACCAAATAAAAATTAAACTCACCCACACCATCACCACACTGAACTAAGATAAAGCCCTATCAACTCCCCCTCATACAAAGCCTCTAAGATAGCTCAAGTCTAACACCCTAATCTGGCCTTGATCAAATTTGAGTCTAGACCTTTCACCATGACCGGAGGCTCAATCCTTAGCCTCCTTGGACCACTACAAACGTGTCGAACACCTTTGATTGAAGCTTCCCTTCTCTAAGCAAAGGTATTGAACTTCTATTATTCTTGAGGCTATTTTGATTCTCCATTTGATTAAGGTTAATTTAATGGCATGTTTACCATATGGATGTGTTCGTCACACTTAGATGAGTCTGTAGGATCAAACTTGAGGTCATTTGGTTGAGAAATGAGTGAGATCTTAGGGTTTTAATGTTAACAATCACGAGATAGCCTATTTTGGGAGATTGACGGTGTGTCGTCAGATCACGCGTTTATCTAATTGATGGACGAGATCTAGCCGGATGAACTCCCGGAGCATGATCCCCGGGCCGCGTGGCATGGCAAGGTGGAAAGCACAAAGAATGGGAGCGCGCCGCATCGCCGTTCGGAGCATCCTAAGATGAGGTGGCACCGCACATTTAAATAGATAAATTGGGAATTAAATAAATCAGAAAATGATCCCTAACTTCAAAAATCCATATCTTGGTGTAGAAAAATCACAAAAATAAATTAAAAATATCTTCTTGCTCAGTGAATAGAGGAGAATAATGTTGAGATAATTTGAAGTTTATGTGATGCATATTTTATTTTTAATTGATTAAATACTATTTTGAGTCTTTGATTCTCCATGCATGTAAACATTTCACCATGGCTTGAAATTTTGACATGTTGTTGCCTCTATCTTAGGAGACATTCTCTAATTTTTTCAATGTCAGAGGAGATCTCTAGACGTCGATCCATATTTTTCAATTTTATTTCTATTATTTGCATAAATTAATCATAATAATTAGCATATTGCTTAGAAAATTCCAAGAAATTTTGGAACGTTTATTATGGTCAGAGAACCCTTTGAAAAATCCTTCATAAGTTAAGTCATTAAGAATATAATTAACTTTCACCAAACCGTTAAACACAAATAAAACTAATTTGGGAAATATAAACATCTAAAAAACATTGTTTTTAATCTCCACTCTAATTTGAAGTTCAAAGAATTCCTTAAACAATTTCAAAATTTTTGTCAAAGAATCCCATAAAAAATTTCAAAATTTTTGGAGCTCATTTGATAACTCAAATTGATTTTCAAAATTAAATGTCATTTTTAACACTAAAATGATTTTTTAACAATTAAAATATATTTCAAAAAATTATTAAAATTAGTTTTTGGAGTCTTCTGGTATCAGATAAATTTTCTAAAAGTAAATTTGTAACTAAAATAAAAATTTCATTTTCAAGCCTTTCTTTAATATTTATATAATTAAAAAATAATAAAAATCACAAAAATAATAAAATTTATGAAAATATTCTAATTTTTTTCCTATGAACTTAGGAACAATTGAAATATTTTTACTGATTTTCTAAGTGAAGATATTGAATTTCGAAGCTTAAAATAATTTTTAAAGTCTAAAAATGGATTTTCACTAAAATAATCCTAATAATTCAAAGAAAAATCAAAAAAATATGAATTTTATTTCTCTAAGTTCTTTTATATCAGAAAAATTTAACAAAAAGATAAAACTTAATTTTTCACATTTAAAATATTTTATAATTAATAAATGCTCCTGAACTTAAAAGAATTCTAATAATTCAAATAAAATTCAAAAAATCATTAAATTTTGTCCTAATGATTCTTTGGTCTAAGTTTACCTCCAGCAAAAAATTCAGTGGATTGGGCTTTACCTTGGTCAAGTTAGGGAATTTTCTTTGGAAAATCCTATTTCTTGCATATAAATAATTATATAAGTTAAATTAAATTTTGAAAAATCACATTTTCACCTCTCATGTCTTCATTGACCCATAAGTGAGGTGTGATACCAATTCTAAAGTCATTTAAATTCGATTTGATGAATTATGAAGTATTAAAGCCTTAGGGGCAAAAGTTTAATTTTAGAAATTTAGCCTTAATTAACATTTAGGCTTAATTCAAGAAAGGAAAATCGGCAACCTTTGATCTTAATTAACATATTTGGATGATTGAATCACAAGGGATTAATTGGTAGAAACCAATCTCACTTTTTCCAATTCAAGGATAAATTTGTAATTTCCTTAAATTATTAAAATTCAGAAGTCTAGTCAATTAAATGATTATAGACTTAGGGGTATAAATTTGGGTGTTAATAACTCACTAATTTAATACCCCTATCTGGTGTTCAAGTGACATTCAAATGTCTTAATGATGAATTATTATCATTTAAAGTTTAGTCTCTTTCAAAATGACTAAGACATCACCAGAATCTTAAGGGCTTAGTAGTGACCTACACTAAATCAAATTTGGTTAAATGAGGATTAGAAGAGTAAACATAATTAAAAATTGAACATCTTTAAAACACTACAAGCCCAAATTAAAAAGTTGGCTAACTGTCTTGATAACATTAACTTGCCCCTTTAATGGCCTTCACTCGCATAATCCTCAAATTAAATTACAAGTGATTATTACCCTACTCTTAGGGATAATTGTAACATCAATGTTCATTGAGCATTAAAGCATTAAAGGTATTTACAAGGTATTTACTTGATGAGTTATTAAGCAACATAATAAGTTTAATTGAGCTCGAGGCTTTTCACTAGGCAGTGAGAGGGAGGCATGGACCTCCTTCTTTCTCTAGATCTGTTGGATACTTTGGAGGTCTACTAAACTTAAAATATATTGCATAACAAAAATCATCCTTAATCAAATTAATAGGGACCCACCAAGATAGGACCTAAGGTTAGGTAGATCACTAAAACCTTACTTTCCGCTTTATATAGTTAAGTAGATCACTAAAACCTTACTTTCTGCTTTATATAAGGTGCTCTCACACGCATTTTGAGTTTCAGGTGGTGGAGCGAGAAGACTCGCAAGGTACACTTTTTATAATTACAGTGTCGTTTTTCTTGTACTTTCATATATACTTTTTATGCTTACAAAACTTGCATATTAAACAACGATGCCACCCTGCATGAAAATTAAAACTGTTAAGATAGCCACAAAACCAAAATAAAACAAAAAATTAAAATTAAAATCAATCAAGATAAAATTTACCCCCACAACATTCAAAATATAAAACAACTCAAAATTTAATCACAAACATCACACAAAACTACAACTTCAACTAAATTAAGAAGATGTCTTTATCGGATGATCGAGAATCCCTCGGAGAAGGTAACCTATGGTTGCGAACAACGCTTTTCGCGATCTAAATGAAAAAATGAAACTCATTAACTTGAGTATAGTAAATTCATTTGGACTAAGTGAATCCAATAGAAAATAGTGGTATCAGAACGAGGTAACCGTAGGAACCTAACTAATATCGCTCTAATCAACTTTAACATGCCTCAATAAATTTTTAAAGAAATACAACCATAGGTTCATCTGATTTGACATTATAACTTGACACCCTAGAAAACATAAACTCGTTAAGGCAATGAGCTTGAACCTAGCACTGTGGGCAGCATGACTATGTTCAACAACAAAACCTGTCTTCCCCAGCTAAACCAATTTCCTTCCTTAGAATTAAACAACCAAGTCATAGGATTTCGAGGTTGTTTCCTTATCCTTATGCAACATAAAACGTGAATCCTCACGTTATATTTAGGCCTTTTTATAGTTCTGCCGTATAATATAAGCCCTAACTCATCTTAGGATTCTGATCTGCCGTATAATATAAGCCCTAACTCTTCTTAGGATTCTGAGGTTGTCG
>NW_018252536.1:44874-49458 GCF_001263595.1 Phalaenopsis equestris
ATACCCTCACATCTTCCAGGCTATTTGTGACAATGTGGAAATAATTTGAAGTCTACTTAATGAATATTTTATTTTTAATTAATTAAATACTGACGAAAAACTCAAATAATTTTTCCTCTAAACTGAAGCCATATAATAGGATAGCCTGAGAAGTCACCAAGGTTCTCCTTTAGATCTGTGACATCCCCTAGTTCTTCTTCCTTTGGATTCTACAACAAAATGGTCCAAATTTGAGTCAATCCCATTTCACACCTCTTTATCCAATTTTGTTGAAAAGTCCTATCCTTTTGAGCTCCTTCAAGATAATATTTCATGATTTTTATTGAGAGTTTTCTTAGGTGACTTCGGTTATCTAAGTTGTAATTAACTATAGGGGCTTGCACTTATAGAAGGCTTGTCCAAACCCAGCTTAATTTAAACATTATTTAATTCCACATATTAAATAGAGGAAATTGTCACCAAATAAATCAATTTTACACACCAAATTGATGTCATATATTTCTCAGTTTATTTGATTGATCCTCATCCAGAAATCTTGTGTTTATCCTTCGAGATAGATACACGGTTTAAGGTATAGTGCTCTTTCATTTAAACTATGAAAAATATGGGGTCAGTTTGATTTCATATTTTTCTAAACTTAAATCTATATGTAAATTAAATATCCTTCCACACCGGGCAACGAGATTTCGATTCCGGTGACCGAAAGCTTCTTATGGGCTACTTCCTTAACCAAAAATACTTTCGACATCTTCTGGCGACTCTATTGGGGACAAACTTTTCTCTCCATTTAAATAAGAAAATATTATCTTCACATATCGGTAATATTATCTTCACATATCGGTAATGTGTCCATGTCCCTCTTGGACTAAATTACTCTTCTTCCATTGACATACATTACCCATTTATGTTTTGTAAAAGTACGACCAACTCTTTGGACTTGAGGACTTTCTGTTCAATCACCTTTGAACAGAGGGGTTCAGGAGGCCATTAAGGACTCTTTAAATCTTCATGTGGGGTCGGAACCCCAATAGGTGTGTTGGTGGACTAGTTCCACCTGGGCATTATGTGTTGCTAAATGGGTCCCGCACTGGGTTCTAAACACTTCACATCTCCTTTGTGACTTTAATTTACTATTTTGCAAATTAAATCAAGTTGTGTTATGCTACGCGCGCTTAAAAATTAATTAAATTTTTTCTAGTTTTAAATTATCTTTTTACTAAAAATTTTAAAATCCCCACAAACTAGGACTTACCCAGTCTACAGAACAACCTATATTAATTTTCAGTGCTTGCACTAAGATTACAAGGTTTTGACCACATAGCTAACCCTAGAGCTTTTTGTTTTAAAGCTATTGTAATGGCCTACCCAACGCTGAATTTTTCTTGCAACTTACCGACAAGCCATGAAGCCCGCAATGTCGCTCCTATCATTAAGTTCGGAGCCAGATTTGATGACCTCGAGGTTATTCTCGAGAATGCCCTGTTCGTCATAATGAAAGTCCCCGCTCTAGAAGTTCAGGAGTCGTATGTTGAATTCAACCTAAACTATCTTTAAGACTTTCCTTCTTATAAGAAGACCAAGAATACTTCTGCTGCCATGGAACCTACCAAGCCTGTTGTCCCCACTACTGCTAAGGGAAAAAAAGTTATGATCATTGAAGATTCGACTAAGGGATTAGTTGTTCCACCATCAGGATTAAAAATCGAGTTGAGTTCAAGGACTGCACCACTAACCCGAACTCAAAAGGGAAATTGCAGCAGGAGAGTTCAGAGGGCCATTAAAGCCTAGGCTCCTGAGGAGAAACCGGTTAAGGAAGATTCTCACCAAGATGAATCATCAATGATTATAATGAAGATTTTGACTATAATGATTACCTCAAAGAGGATTTCATGGATGTCCATGTTATCGAAATCAGAGACCAGACCTGCGAGATATGCATTCGAGGCTCAATCTCTCATTGAAGAGAATGTCGTAGATGAGCTGCGTAGGGCCATCCTCCTAAGGGATGTATAAGTCAGCCAACTGGAGAAAAGAATAGAAGAAATGGCCGGGGGCACGGCGTAATCCATGGCCACCATTCAAGGGCAATCACAAGCACCGTAACTAGCCTATCCATAGATAAACCAACCAGAAATAATACACGTCATACATAAAAGAAGAGAAGTTGAAAAGGGATGAGCAACCAAAGAAAGATCCTCCATCGAGCGAAATGCTGGGGAAGGAATTTAAGCAAATCGTTGAGCAAATTCGGGAGGCCTTGACCTAATCTAAGGGTCGTGCATTGATTTTGAAGGGTAGAACTTACCGGAAAGAATTTTATACCGTACCCTTCCCCAAGGGTTTTGTGGCCCAAAACTTTGTTGTATTTGATGGGACTAGAAATTCCAGACAACATATAGCACACTTCCGAGCCAGTTGTGGAAACACAAGAAATAGCAAAGCTTTACTCTTCCAATAGTTTGTCAGCAGTTTGTCAGGGATTGCTTTTGATTTGTATGTTAATTTACCCAACAGATTAGTTAAGACATTTACCGAGCTGGAACAATTATTTGTGAAAAGATTTGTCGGAGCTCAACACCATGTCTCTATAGGAGAGCTCATGATGGGAAAACAAAAGCCCAATGAGACTTTGGTGGATTACATCTTGAGGTGGAGAAACCCTAGCATGAAGTGTGAACCTCCGCTACAGGAACATCATGCAATTGAGATCTTACTCAAAAGCATTCATGGGCCAGTAGCTTTCATGCTCAAGGGACTCATAATCAAATCCTTCGAGAACCTACTCAGTAAAGCCAGTAGTCTTCAAGAAGAAATCAAACATATGGATTCTCATCGGATTCTCACGAGAAGTCCAAGGCAACCAGAGTATTTGAATAGAAGTCAGGAAAAGTAGCGACTGTTGATAAAGGGAAATAACTATTGAAGATATACCCTGAAAATCCTCGCCAATCTTCATCACAGCATGCTCAGAAATAAAGTAGTCAGTCCAACCAGCGACCGTCTTAAGAAGGATCACCTCGAATAGGAAATAAGAGAATATCTTTGGCAGAATGATAGAAAATGGTGTATTCTTTCAAAGATGAAGCCGCATTCAAAATGTTCAGAAGTTTGATGTAGAAGCTTGAGTTCAGACTACCAGATCAAAAGAAACCCGAAGAGGTAGAAGGATCAACTGAATTATTGCTCATACCACAGGTTGCTTGGGCACACTATAAAAGAATGTTTCATATTTAATGATTGGCTTGAGAAGAACCTTAAAGAAGGGAATATAACAATTCCGAAAGAATATTTAAAAGAACCGGAAAAAGGCTCCGTAAATATGATTATAACCAAGCTGATGTGATTTCGACTGAAGCAATCTCTCCGATTGATCTGTTTACTAGAGAAGATGGATGGAGTACGACTTGGAACAAGCTCAAGAGGGTCCTAAAACAAATACAAAATTCATCAAAACAATCTTGTGCATATACCAAAAAAGATGGATGGGATGAAGTTAAAAGCAAATCATCCAAGAAAATATTGAATCAAATCTATAACGCATCAAAACAAGCCTCCATTCAGAGTCTTCAGCCTACCAAACCCGAGACAAAGATTTCGCCAGGAGATTCATCATCGTCAAAGACAAGAAGAAGAAGAAAACCACTACAAAGATTGATAGCATGGAGGGTAGGATAGAGGCTACGTCTACTAGATTGGTTATCTCCAATTTGGGGAAGAAAATTTTCGAACCCCTGACTTTGTATGATTATCATTTTACCCATTTTTGGTTTTATGAATATAATGATTGTGATTTCGGGTACGTTTAAAATATTTTGGTGATAACGTAACTGATTTTAACCAATATAGCTTCAAACTCAATTCCCAAAATGATCCTCAAATCATACTTGAGTCTGATGAACTCACTAACAAAATCGAAGAAGACATTGACGATACCGCTTACGACAGCACCGGGAGTAAGGAACCCATTCTTGAGCACCACGGTGCACCGCTTGCCATCGACTTAGATCTTTCTGACAAAGAAGAAACACCAAAAGATTCAACAATGATGTCACCAGAAGAAGTAATTACAAAAGTGAACTTAAGGAGTGGGAGAGTGTTATCCTTAAGAATAGATTCAACAGATAAAGGAAAAAAAAATAGTAACTCAAGAAGAACTACCTCCACCTCCACCAGTAGAAGAAACACATAACCAAGAAAAAAGTAGAGGACCATAGAAAGTGGATTACAATGTGCTAGCTCATCTTAGGAAGTTGTCGGCCAGATTAAGCATCTACGATGCTCTAATCCTGTCAAAGGAGATGAGAGAGACTCTGGTTACAACCTTACTTGACCCAGAGATTTGTTTAGCCTAGTTGGCCAAAACATCCTCAGATGAAGTTTGTTCATTGAAAGAACAGCCTGGGATAACCTTCACAGATGAAGATTTTTTGTTTGGTACCGCCAACCACAACTAACCACTCAACATTTCCGTTAACATTGGTAGATTTGTGTTGTCCAATGTTTTAATAGATCCTAGAGCATCTCTCAACTTGATGAGTCTACCTAGTTGGCCAAAACATCCTCAGATGAAGTTTGTTCATTGAA
>NW_018252537.1:0-350 GCF_001263595.1 Phalaenopsis equestris
GTTGATGCGGGCGGCAGTAAACTCAATAGGAAATCTACGCACTTGAACGATTCCATCATCTGGAGAAATTACATTAGCATAGAACTCCTTCACAACATTTGCATCAGCTTTACTGGTGGTGTAACAAAAGTTTTCCCACCTCCGCTCGACAATAACTCGTTCAATTTCTCCTCCCGGACTTTCAAAAACTCGATCTTGTATGCACTTCTTTTTTTTAAATATGGAAGTAAATTTTGTTTGAGTCATCGCATTGATGAAGCGAGACTCGTCAAACTCAACTCTTCTCTTTTGTCGTGGAGCCATTTCAATCTAATCAAATTATAGAAAAATTCCAAAAATTACTTCAAATA
>NW_018252537.1:360-768 GCF_001263595.1 Phalaenopsis equestris
TACTTCAAATATGTAAATCATGGCTTCCAATAGTAATTCTAAGAGTTCAACAATAAGATCCATGAATCTCTTCCAAAATTTTTTTACATTCCCAAATTTTTTGGATCTCCTCAATGTTGGAGAAATTCGTGGTGGAAATCAAATATTTTTAGCTTGGAGTGAAGTTCTTACCTAGAGATGATCAAATCCGGTGTCAAAAAGCCTTGAAATTGCCTCCTAATCAAAGATCTCTCAAGCCCTAGGTCAAAAATGACATTTTTAAGTGGAAGGGGATGATGAATTGTGGCGGTTGACTGGTCAAAATAGCGGTTAAAGGTGTTTTTTGGGAGCTCACCGTCGGCTGGGTCGATAGCGCCGTCGGCGCGCTCTATCAGAATTTAAATCCTAAGCCTCGGGAAAATCTCGCCA
>NW_018252538.1:0-18678 GCF_001263595.1 Phalaenopsis equestris
AGCCCCCAACTTGGTTTATTATTTTAGGTTATGTTGCAAGATATTAGCCCCCGGGTGGATGGAATCGAGGGAACTCTAGAGTGAGAGCTAGTATCTTCCCTGCCTAGCCGGTCTTCAAAATTATTCAAACTTTAAATTAACCAATGTTCTTTATAGCATATCTAGTAAGGGTAAAGAATATTATTGCTCCTATTTGGCACAACACAATATGCATACATCCACAATAGAATTCCTATACTTATTATCTATTCATGATAAGGAGAAAGATATTTTCATATTTAGTGCTTTTCTTTTACAAAAACTCAAGTTATCTTTTTATGTTTGTACTGTTTTTGTAAAAATATTAAAATTACCAAAAATATTTAAACTTTATTTACTACAAAAATATCTTTAGTTTAAATAATTATCTTTTAAGAAATAGAAAGTTTTTCAAAAAGTGCATATTGCATATCTTCCCTGGTAGGTTTGATATTCAGGTCCTAATCAAAAAGTCATATATTACTTGATAACAATATGCATGCTTGCGTAGTATCCCAATATATATAAATTAAAAGTTAAATTCTTATTTTTCTTTAAGATTAAGTTTTGGTATTGTTCAAAATAAGGAAAAATAAGTGAAAAATATAATCAGAATTATTGTTATACTGTTGCATATAAGTAGTTTCAGGATCAGTGCCGATCCGGTGCCAGTGGACAAAAATTCACTATTTTGATATTTTAAATTTTTAATTTTCTCTCAATTTACTCCAAAGTTTATTTAGTCTCTTTGAACATTAATTTTCATCTTAAAAATTATTCACAAACAACACCAAACTAACTTTTATATATGAAAATACACTTTTTACAAATATATTTTTCTAATCACAATTCCACATCTTCAAAGCAAACTAACTTATAATTTAGCATTGAAATCAAACCACAACACTAAAATGCTGACACAAAATTATACACATAATCAAAGTTCTAAAACAAAGTAAAGTAAATCAAATCCAATCCACATAATTACGTTAAAACATAAGTATTTTAAAATAATAGAGAGTCCAACTTCTTCAATACCCCTTCTTCAGTACTTTCTCATTCTCTAATATCTCTCAAAGACTGGTAATGGACATATAAATTATAGAAGGGTCAGTACGGGAACTGATCAATCAAATTTTCATCAATCCATCCATTTTTCTTGAACATCTGTACCAATCTTGCTTCAACTGTTCCTGTATGATCAAAGTTCCCCTTCATTCTCCAATCTTAGTGATTAAAAAAGTAGTTAAGATTTTCTATTGCATTCGTAATACTCTGAAGTTCTCTTTCTAATTTTGTCATTCTCTTCTCCAAAGATATTGAACTTCCAACTGCTGGTGGCATCAATGATGTTGAAGCATGTGATGAATGATCCAAAATACAATCTAATGCTTCATTTACATTTCCTATGTAATTTTCATCAATAGGAATCATGGGCTCCCAAGGTAGTAAAACTTTTTTCCAACTTTCATATGGAACTTAATATTGACTGCAAAGTAGGAAAATTGTAGAAGGATGCCCAAGTCCATATACTGGCCTATTCATGATAATACCCATAACAAATTTGAAAATAATTGACCCTATATCAATGGGTTTTTCCATTTGAATGCAATAGTTTAGAATGACACTTTCATGGTAGGCAGTAGTTTTGCAGATATGAAGAAATTCCATTATTTTGAAAGTTTTCAAATTGGACTAAGCAACGACGTAGAGAAACTAACGTATCCCTCATCTCCGATTTCCCAATTATCTTGTTCATCCGTCAAAAAATTATATACTTCTTGCATCATATCTTTCATTGAGATAAAACTTATATAATGATAGATTGGAATGTTTTCTATCATATACAAATCATTAATCTGAGCCAGAGTAAATGGTACAACCTTATCTTGAACGAAGAAAACTCTTTGGGTAATTCCATGTAGGTTGTCATAAAACTCTTTTATTATGGGTACTACAACTGCAGCGGTAGTGTAGCCCAGAACTTTATAACGTCTCCGTACAATGATTTTCTCGATCTGTGAACTTGGATTACTAACTCCATGATTGATAAAGACTCACTCCTTAATAAGTCTCTTCCTTATGATGACTTTGTCTTATAATATCTGTGCATCAAGACTGATAAACTTTCTTCTATTAAAAACTCCATACCATGAAGTATTTCTAGAATTGGAAGCCATGAAATTTGAAATTAGGAATTTTCTAGACGTCCAAGTTGTTTTTTAGGAATTTAAAAACACCTCTCGGCAGTTTTTATGGAGTAAAATCCCGCCAAAGTTTGCCATAACCATTCAGCACGTGAAAATACTTGGGACACCGTCACCGCTCCCGATGGCATTGTCGGCGCCATGGTCATTTATTTGGGCGCCGTTGGTGTCAGAGGCCAAATTCGCATCTGAAATTTTTTTGTTCAATTTGATTCCAAATTTTCCTCCAATACCAATATTTATTTTAATTTATGATATATAAACTTGTGTAGGACTTTAAAAATACTATTATTTCCTAATACATAAACACTCTTATTAACAAAATAGTAATATAAAGATATATATATTCATATATGGGTTGCCTCCCATAAAACGCTTGGTTTAACAACCGACATACCATTGGTTTGGTTGGGTTGACTTAACATTAAAACATCTTTAAATTGGAGTATGTGTCCTTCATAATAATGTTTCAATCGATGCCCATTAACTTTAAATATCTTTACAGTTTTAGTATCCTTAATAACAAGTGTTCCATAATGATAGACTTTAATCGCTTTAAATGGTCCTAACCATGTGGATTTCAATTTTTCTAGAAATAATCTCAATCTTGTATTATATAATAGAACTTCTTATCCAGGTTCAAACTTCTTATTAATAATTTTCTGATCATGCCATATTTTCATTTTCTCCTTATAGATTTTTGCATTATCATATGCTTCATTTCCAATCTACTCAAGTCATTGAGTTGCAGTAATCTTTTCTCACCAGCATCTTTTAGATTAAAATTAAATTCCTTAATAGCCCGAAATGCTTTATGCTCCATTTATACTTTATGCTCGCATGTTTTTTCAAAAATAAGTTTGTATGGGGACATTCCTATAGGAGTCTTATAAGCAATTCTGATGGGGACATTCCTTTTGTATGGGGACATTCCTATAGGAGTCTTATAAGCAGTTCTGTATGCCCATAATGCAATATCTAATATAGCAGACCAACCAAATTTATAGGGATTTACATCTTTTCTTAAAAATTTGTTTTATTCACAATTCTATATTTCTGCTAGACTGCTAGTCTGAGGATGATAAGCAGTAGAGAATCTATGCATAATATCACATTTCCTTATCAATTTTTCGATTCTCTTATTTATAAAACTGGTTCCTCCATCTATAATAATTACTTTGGGCATTCCATATCTTGTAAAAATATTTTGTTTAAAAACTTAGAAACACTCCGAGCATCACATTTAGGTACAACAATAGCTTCAATACATTTAGACATATAATCAACAACAAGTAATATATATAAGTTTCTAAATGAAGGCATAAATTGTCCCATAAATCCTAATCCTCACACATAAAAAATTTCAACTTCCAATGTGGCATTTTATTTTTTCTAGAAATATTTCCTACTTGTTGACATCGATCGCATGTTTTAATATATTCATTATCATCTCTAAAAATAGTAGGCCAATAAAATCCAGCTTACAAAATTTTATAAGCAGTTGTATGCAAAATTTTATAAGCAGTTGTATTTGTTCCAAAATGTCCTCCAAATTTATAATCAAGACATCTTTCAATTATTTGTTGAGTTTCTTCATAAGGCACAAACCTTCTAATAATTAGATCTTTACATTATTTATATAAATATGGGTCATCCCAGAAATAGAATTTTGAATCATATATAATTTTTTTAGTTGTTGATTCTTAATATCTGGTGGTAGAATATCACTTACAATATAATTTATTATATAGACATACAACGGTATATTTATTTCACATATTCATTCTATCAATACTATATAATTGTTCATTAGGGAAGTTTTCTAAAATTTCATTTGCAAAATTAGTTAATATTTTTATTTTCTAGTCTAGTCAAATGATCAACTATTTGATTGTCATTTCCCTTTTTATCAACTACAGAAAAATCAAACTCTTACAATAGAAGTATCCATCTAATTAACCTTGGTTTAGCATCTGTTTTTTGTATTAAGTATTTAATAGCAAAATGATCTGTATGCACTATACATTTAGTTTCGATTATATAAGGTCTAAATTTATCAAAGATATAAACTATAGCTAATAACTCTCTTTCAGTGGTAGTATAATTTATTTGAGCATCATTTAGAGTATTACTAGCATAATATATAATTTTAAAAACTTTGTCTTGTCTTTATCCTAATACAGCCCCAATAGCATAAGCACTAGCATCGCACATTATTTCAAATGGTTTTTCTCAGTCAGGTGGTACTATTATAGGTGTAGTGAGTACTATTATAGGTGCACTGATTAATTTTTCTTTCAATAATTCAAATGCTTTTATGCATTCCTCATTAAAATCAAATTTCATATCTTTTTCTAAAAGTTTTCATAATGGCATAGCTATTTTTGAAAAATTCTTTATATAACGCTTGTAGAACCCAACGTCTTAGAAAACTTCTTACCCCTTTGACAGTAGTCGGTGGTGGTAATTTTTCAGTAACTTGAATTTTTGCAGGATCTATTTCCAATCCATTTTTCCATGCCATTTTTAGAAATTTATGCCCAAGTATAATTTCTCCTGCAACCATAAATTGAGATTTTTCCTAATTTAGTACTAGGTTAATTTTTTAACATAATTCTAGAAATTTTTCTAAATTATTTAAGCATAATTTAAATGATGTCCTGAACACAGAGAAATCATCCATAAATACTTCCATTCTATGCTCGATAAAATTACTAAATATTGACATCATACATCTTTGAAATGTTGCACGTGCATTGCATAGTCCAAAAGACATTCTACAAAAAGCAAATGCTCCATAAGGGCTTGTAAATGCTGTCTTATTTTGATCCTCAAGAGAAATTAGAATTTGATGATAACCGGTATATCCATCTAAGAAATAGTAATATTTATTTCCTACTAATCTATCCAACATTTGATCTAGAAAGGGTAAAGGAAAGTGATCTTTCTTGGTGGCCAAGTTTAATTTTCTATAATCTATACATATTCGCCAACCAGTAACTTGTCTTATTGGAATTAATTTATTTTTCTCATGTACTTCAATGGTCGCTCCTCCTATCTTTGGAACACAGTGAATTGGGCTTACCCAAGCATTGTTTGAAATGAGATATATAATTCTAGCATCTAACCATTTTAAAATTTTTTTTCGAACAACTTCTTTCATTATGGGGTTTAATCTCCTCTTGAAGGACTAATTCCTTTAATATCTGCTAGAGTCCATCCAAAAGCCTTTTTATATCTTTTTAGCATTTCTATTAATTTTTGTTCTTAAATTTCTGTTAACTCAGAAGATACAATAACAGACAATGTAGTTGAATCCCCAAAAATACATATTTTAAATGAGCAGGTAATACTTCAGTTTCAAGTTTAGGTGGTTTAATACTTGAATGAATAAGATTTTTATTATCATTTTCCAACAAATCTAAATTTTAAAATTTGTCCTAAATATAATCTAAATTTTCTTTTTTTATTTCATCCTCATTTTCACTAAATTCTTCTTGCTTTAATTTCTCTTTAAACTCTTTCCTAAATTACTCATTACTTAGATAATCAGTAACTTCCATCCTAAAACAGTCATCGTCTTTTTCTATCGCAGGATATTTTATAGCTTTTGCAATATTCAATTTTACTTCTTGATCATTAACTCTCATTATTAATTCTCCTTTTTGCACATCTATCACAACTCTCCCTATTGTAAGAAGTGATCTCCCCAAAATAATAGGAATTTTTTTATCTTCCTCCATATCTAATATTATAAAGTCTACAGAGAAAATAAATTTATCCACTTTTACTAATACATCTTCTATAACTCCTTTAGGATAAGTGATTGATCGATCAACTAACTAAAGAGTTATAGTAGTAGAGGAAATCTCTCCTAAATCTAAACGTTTAAAAATTGATAGAGGCATAAGATTGATACTCACTCCTAAATCACATAACGCTTTGCCATAAAACTTTTCACCAATTTCACAAGGTATAGTAAAACTACCAGGATCTTTAACTTTTCAAGAAGCTTTTTCTGGATAATAGCACTACACACTTCACTAAGTGTAACAGTCTCATGATCTGTAAACTTTTATTTCTTATTTAGTATATATTTCATAAATTTCACATAACTTGGCATTTGTTCCAAAGCCTCAATGAAATGAATATTTATCGTTAAATTTTTAGGGATTTCCAAAAATTTTGTAAATTGTTTGTCTTTATTCTTCTGTTTTAGTCGTTAAGGAAACGAAGATGGTGGTCTTTCTAAGGGAACTTGTGTTTGATCATTTTTATTATGGTCACTTTCCATCTCTTCTTTCTCCTCATTAACTTTTGTTTCTCTTTAGATTCTTGTTTCAACTTCTTTTCACTTCGTAATTGAATTGCTCTAATTTGCTGTTTATTTTGATCTTTATAATTAACTTCCACCGTACATGGAAGATTTCCTGAAGGTTACTAAGTGCAGTAGAAATATGTTCTAATTGACTTTCAATATTTCTAATAACAGCCCCTTGATTTTGAATTTGATTTCACATATTCAACATTACCTTTTTCATCGTTAATTTCTTTTTCTTAACTTGTGGGTTAGGGTTAGAGTTAAATCTAGGAGGATAATAAGGTCGATAATTAGGATTGATAATTAGGATTTCCTTGATTGCTTAAATTTCTTGAGGGGTTCATTGAATTGTTATAATTATTCAAACTAAAATTAGGGTGATTTTTTCATTTAGGATTGTAATAGTTAGAATAAGGATTATTATTTTAATTATTAATAGCATTCAAATTTTCATAAGATGATTGAGTATTAATTATCTATCCTAGTGAATTTTCCTCCAATACAGGTGGTATTTGAGAATAGTTCACTCTTATTTGATCAATCTTTTTTGATATAACAGTAATTTGAGATGCTAAATTAGACATTGCATCAGATTCATGAACACTAGCTACTCTCTTAGGATTTACCCGTTCAGAGGGTCATTAAAAATTATTACTAGCTATTTCTTCTATTAAAGAGTATGCTTTATCAAATGGTTTTGACATTAAAAATCCACCACCAGCAGCATCTTTAATATATCTAAGTGATCCTACAAATCCATTGTAAGAAGTTTGAATTATTAACCAATCTGGTAAAGCATGGGGTGGACATTTTTTAAGGAGATCCTTAAATCTTTTCCAGGCTTCATATATTGACTCCCCTTCAAACTAACAAAAAAATGTAATATCATTTCTAAGCTTAGAGGTTTTCGAGGGTGAAAAATATTTAGCAAAGAAATTTTTTCATAGTTCTCCCCAAGCTCTGATAGATCCAGGTGCTAATGAGTTTAACCAAGCTTTGGCTTTATCCCTTAATGAAAAAGGAAAAGTCCAAGCCTAACAAGATCATTAGATACTCCGTCATATTTAAAAGTAGCACAAATCTCAAGAAAACTAGCAAGATGTAAGTTAGGATCTTCAATAGGTGTTCCTCCAAACTAATTATTTTATACCATTTGGATAATAGTAGGTTTAAGCTTAAGTGAATTAGCAGTAACATCAGGATTTTGAATAGTTAAGTGAAACTCATCTGCTGTTGGATTAGCATAATCTTTTAAAGGTCTTTGTTGATTTTGATTTATTTGATTATCAAAGTCATTCGCCATTTTGTTCAAAATTTTAATTTCTTTTTGTTATTTTCGAATTTTTCTAATATTTCGTTCTAATTCTGAATTATAAGGTACTAAAGCTTAAGATCTAATATTTCACATAAATAAATATAATAAGCAAATAAAAAAATTTCTTAAAAATACACTTAAACATATAGTTATATATTTTTGGATTTTATAATTTTTTTGATATTTTGTATTTATATATTTTTATCTCTAAATTTCCTAATTTACCAAATCTGTTTAATTTACTGTTACCTTCCCCGAAACGGCGCCAAAAACTTGATCCCAAAAATTATAATTGTGTAAAATTAATAAACTTGACTCCTTTTTGCAGCGACGCCAAAAATTTGGTTTGTGATTTATGAATAGGAAATTAAAGCAAAATACATATCACTATCAAATAATATAATACTTTCTTTTTAAGTCTCAAATATCGATCCCATGGGGAAGGTTTAAATTTGAAATGATAAATTAAGTAGGAAATTTATAAAAATCAAATGAAATTATTGTCACTAATTTTGAAAGTTTAAGATATTATCAAAGTTAAATTATTTACTACTAGCAAAATTTAAAAGAAGGTTTTTAAAATTAATATCTACTAAACTATGTTTATGTGATGAAGTTTTCTAATTTGAAAAAGCATCTTTCCCACTACAATGAGTTTTTGGTGAAATGAGATGAGATAAATGGTTTAAAAATGTATTGTGCCAAATAGGAGTAATTTTATATCTCTACCATGATTCAGTACTATAGAAAATCATTGGCTAATCTTAGGTTTAGTCCCTAAATCCGTGGCAAGGCTAGGAGGATACTGGCTCCCACTTCAGAGCTCCTACTTCCCTTCCCCTGAAGGCTAACTCTCGCTTGAGTTTTTAAACAATAAAATCGAATTGGGGATTTTTAGTCTGTCACCTTAGAAATCTCATATTCTGCATCCAACAATGTATATTTTCTTATTTATTTGCACTTGATCTCATGAACGAAATACACCTTCATGGACTTAAATGTGATTCTCACTCTGCTGTAGAACTCATACTCCATTTCCCGGATCATATGTTTCACAACATATTTAATAATTCAATTGTTTCGATTAAAAAGTAAATTAAGAGCGGAGTTGAAGAACCATCAAAATTTATTTTAAATTTTAACATTGGCACATCCACATTATCTCTTCATTTCACCATATCTCAAAGTAGGGAGAAAGATAAAGGAATCTACTCATACTTCATGAGAAAGATACAACAAAACACAAATTTCATATATAAAGGAAAGTTCATACAATAATAATAAATAAAGAACACTTATTGGAAACTCTTTCTCAAAGCAAATTCTTTGTAGCCTCTCTTAGAAAATGTAGGAAGAAGAAATATCTCACTTCTCTTCCTCTCCAACAGTTCTTAGAGAATAATTCACACTTAAACTCACCACAAAAACTCAAATCTGTAAAAATAATAACTAACTAATTGTGTGGAATGGCGTGGAATGTAGGTGTGTGAAAAGGAAAATTAAAATGAGTGGAAGAAGTTGAAATGTTGCGAAAGGGGGTTTCTGATCAATTTTAGGCCTTAAATAGAGCCTAGGTCAGTTCTCTAATATGTGGACGTGCATCCAAAAGGTCTTCAAAAAGCATCCAAATTTGTCAAATCTTCTAGAAACAGGGCTTCCATCGACACTAGCGCTGTTGGTGCCCATCCTGGTGTCGTCGGCGCCAGAGGCCCATAATTAAACCCTAAGTTTCTGTTAAATGGCACCGTCGGTGCCCAGTCTGGCGCCGTCGGCGCTGAAGAAATTTTGATCTTCTCGATTTTTGCTCCAAATTCAATCCTTATTGCTTCTTTTTTACTCCAAGTCCTCAAAATCAACAACCTGCAATAAAACATAGAAAATACCTTCCATTAAAGTGCAATATCACCAAAAATGATTATAAAATATGAGTCTAAAAAGACATATATTTTTGGTGTATCATGGTGATATTCCGATAAATCAAAGAATCAATATTAATAGGCTTCTGCTTCTGAATGTAGTAGTTCAGAGCAACCCTATCTTTACTGACTTCGCTAAGGTGGTTCAATGGTAGGAGATGAGAAAAAATAAAATAGTGTAAGGCTTTTGAAGGGGCATTGATCTTGGAAGAAGAAAATTTTACCTTATGGTAATTATGAACTTTCCAAGCAACATTTGCTTCCATCAGAAATGTAATGATCTCATTCCACTCAGCATCTGAAGGTGCAAAGGTGGAAAATAAAAAATCTGACACATCATTTAATCCATAAAAAGCATTGATCCGGGCTAGATCAAAAAATGCCATATTCTTCTTGACATAAACATAATCATCCACGACATCAAGGAGATTTGCATAGAACTTCCTGCAACAAAAATCATTGCTACTGCTGAAAAGTAGCAGAAGCTCTCTCATTGGCACTGTTCAATCAAACTCTCTACTGAACCATCGGGACATAGAAAAGTTTGTTCTTGAATCAACTTCTGGGATTTAATAGACTCGTTGTAGCGGTCTTGAGCCTTTCTGCTCACGAATTTCTTACAGTCGAACACTTCCTTTCCCTTCCCCTTCTTAGTTTTAGGAGCCATAATCTATAAAAATAAAAAAAATTAAAATAAATTCTAAATAATACTCTTAAGTTCCTAACAACATTTTTCTAAGGTAAGAATCCTTCCACCATGTATTCTTCACTCATTTCTTCCATATTTTGAAAATTTTGGCACTTTAGCAATGTGAGATGAATCCATGGTGAAAATAAAAAAAATTTGCTTTAAAGTGAAGCTCTTAACTTAAGGAGATCAAATTCAAGGATTGTAAGCCAAGAAATCACTTTAAAATCCAAGATTGGAGTAGCCCTAGGAGAACCCTAAGTTCAAATTTGTGAAAACCAGAAGAAGGGGTTGGTTTGGTTAAAATTTGGGATTTTAAGGCTGAACCGTCGGTTCACCTGAACCAGCGCTTAGGCACCAAGTTCTAGCACCTAAGCACCAGGTTCTCAGGTTACTGGAACCTAGGCGCCAGGTCTCGACGCCTATGCGCCAGTGCACAATTTTTGTTTTTTCATTTTTATAATTTTTACTTTTTTTATTCAAGGAGCACCACACATCAAGGCACTACGACCCTAGTAATCTAAGTTCAACATATTAAAATTCTTCTAACATCTAATTTTCAAAAACACCAACAATCACTTATATTCAAATATAAATCCAATCCAAATACAAACACACAAAATACAAACACACATGACAAATCCAAAAAAAAAAAAAACTTTTAAAATATGACTTTTAATTTCACACACCAACTACGAAGCACACGAATACTAAAAATATCAGCAAGCCTACAAGCACACATCAAAGCTAATACATAAAATCCCACTATATATTATCATCTACCTCACTATCCAGTTATTTAATATCACCAAGTGAATGATGAACGTATAAGCTGTACAAGGGATAGTGTGAACATTCCTTGGAATCCTCCTCCATCCAATGATTCTTCTTATACATTTTGACCTGTGCATCCTAGAGTACAACAACATGATCTGACTACTGTTTCATCTGCCAATCCAGATGAGCAAAATGATCGGTAATGTTACTAATCCTATTGTGAGTCACTGACATCTCCTTATTTATATTATTTCTTTCCTACAATGTGTCAGCCAAACAATCTGCACGTCAAGGTCGTGATGATGTGGAAGGGTGAGAAGACTGATTCATATGAGAAATTCCTCCATGCATCACATAAAGATCGATGTTGTCGCACATCATGAATACTGGTCCATGGGCTTCCAGAGAAGAAGCACCTTTTGCCAACTTTCATAAGGGACATGGGCTTGACCACAAATTGAGAAAATAATAACAGGGTGTCCTAGCCCAGTCATAGATTCAATTTGTGCAGCTCCAAGGATAAATATATAAATAAGCACCCACACATCTATAGGTTTTCTAGTCTGAACACAATAATTATAGATTGCGCTTTCTTTCATTACTTCCCTTATGTTCGTGGTTGGAAGTAATTTTTGATAACTGAAAAAGTGTCAAGGCTTAGATAATGAATTTAACCTTGCAAGAGAGAAAATAACCTTGGAATCACTTCTCAATTTCTAATGTTCTTTGTTATCCGTCACGAAATTGAAAATCTTATTCAAATTGTCTTTGGTACGGGTGAAGTTAGCAAATCTGAAAATTGGTACATCATCCACCAAGAGCAACTCATTCATCCTTTAAGGAGTAAAAGGTACTAACTTACCTTGAACATAAACCAACCTATGATAACAGCGGTTGTAGTGGTGTAACAAACTACTTACCATCGCCTCTGCGTAATGATTGCCTCCAGTCACCTTCTAGCATGATAAATACTCTCTCTCTAATCAATTTCATATTTACTAGAGTTCTATCATGAAGCCCTTATGCATTCTTTCTTACAAACTTCTTCCGATAAAAAACTCCATGAGTGGAACTCCTTAAAGCATTACAATCCATGAATTCTTGAGATGTGATGAATTTTAATGATTTTCCTCTCTCGCAAACCCTCTAAATGATGAATAATGAGTGAAATGAAGGTTTTAGGAACTTTTAAAAGAAAAACCTATCAGAAAACTGAAAATTTAAAGTTATTCGCAGTTTTAAAATTATGGCGCCTAGGCGCCAGATTTGGGTGCCTAAGCGCCAGGCTTTTTGTCTACTAGCACCGATCTTGGCTCCTTGGCGCCAATTTATGTCTAAACACTGGTTCTCTTTAGGTCCAAGTACACTCCCTAACCTCCTTTAGATCTTGAACTATAGTATTTTAAGTAATAACTTCACATATGCGACTCTAAAACACAACGTACAATCAACCAAATACATAAAATTAAACCTCAACAAACTAGACTCATTCCACTTCAATAACTATGGGTTGCTTCCCACAAAGTGCTTGGTTTAACTTTGTCAGCCCAAAGTATCCAATGCTCACTCTAGTTGACCCAACTACCAACTTCAGAATTTCATTATCTATTGACCTACTCCATCAAAGTAAGGTATCAGCCTATGTCCATTTGCTTTAAAAATTCTCTCATTTTTCGGATCCTTGATATCCACAACACCATAAGGATAGAATTTTACCACAATGAATGAACCTATCTACCTGGGCCTAAGTTTCTCAGAAAATAATTTTAATCTTGTATTGTACATAAAAAGCTTCTTATCCAGGCTCAAAATCTTTTCTTAAAATCTTCTAATCATGCCATAATTTTATCTTTTTTTATAAATCTTTGTATTCTTATAAGACTCATTTTCTATATTCTCAAGCTCATTCTATTACAATAGCTGTTTTGCACTAGCATCATTGAAATTATAATTATATTCTTTGATTGCCCAATAAGCTTTATACTCCAATTATACTAGTAAAGTGACAAGCCTTTCAAAATATGATCTTATATGGGGTCATTCCTATAGGATTTTTGTATGTCGCCCTATAAGCCTATAATGCCCCATTCAGTAGGATTTACTATCTTTTACAAGATTCTTTTAATTTCACGGTTGTATAATTATGCCAGACCATTAGTCTAAAGATGATAAGCAGTAAAAATCCTATATTTAATACCATATTTTATAACTAATGTTTTAATCCTCCAATTCCTGAAATGACTTCCCCCATCTGTAAATATTGCTCTCGGCATCCTAAATCTACTAAAAATATTTTAGTTTAAAATTTTTGCAATGCTCTGAGCATCACAGTAAGGTAAAGCTACTACTTCAATCCACCTTGAAACATAGTCCATTGTAATTAAAATGTATCTAATTCTGAAAGATGGTATAAATGGTCCCATAAAGTCCAAACCCCAAACCGAAAAATTTCATCCTCTAAAGTAAAATTGAGAGGCATTTCATTTCTTTTAGAAATATTGCCTATCCACTAACATCCATCTCATGTTTTCACAAAAGTATTAACATCTCTAGATATCGTAGGCCAATAAAATCTATATTGTAACATCTTACATGTAGTTTTATCAATTCCAAAATGTCCCCCAGAATCAAAATCGTGAAATTTTTTAAAAATTTTCTGAGATTCTTCCAAAGGTATACATCTCTGAATAATTTTTTCCTTAAATTATTTATATAAATATGGGTCATCCCAAAACTAAGATTTTACATCATGCATAAAATTCTTATGTTATGGGTATGTCAAATCATAGGGTAAAATACTACTAACTATATAATTAACTATGTCGGCATACCATGGAACATGTTATTCAGTTACAATATATAACTTTTCATCAGGAAAATGTTCATTAATTTTATTTTCAAGATTAACTAAATTTTCTTATTCTAGTCTAAATAAATGATCAACTATTTGATTATCTGTTTTCTTTCTATCTACTACTTCAAAATCAAATTCTTGCATCAAAAGGACACATCTGATTAACCTTGATTTTCCATCCTTCTGTAGCATCAAATATTTAATAGCAGAGTGATCTGTATGCACAACACATTTAGATCCATTAAGATAAGGTCTGAATTTATCAAAGGCATATACTATTGCTAATAACTCTTTTTCAGTAGTAGTATTATTAATTGGAATTTCTTTTAGAGTCTTACTAGCATAGTAATTACTTTGAAATTTTTATCATAATTTTGTCCTAAAATAACCCCAATTGAATAATCACTCTCATCACACATCAACTCAAATGGTCTCCCCCAATATGGTGAAACAATAATAGGTGTGGTGATTAATTTTCTTTTAAGATTTCAAAGGCATTTAGGCACTCCTGATTACAATTGAATAAAGCATCTTTTTTCCAAAAGTTGGCACAGTGGCTTAGTAATTTTTAAAAAATCTTTAACGTATCGCTTGCAGAAACCAACATGTCCTAAGAAACCCCTAACTCCTCTCACAGTAGTTGGAGGAGGTAGTTTAACATTAACTTAAGTTTTTGTCGGATCTACTTCCATACCATTTTTAGAAATTTTATGTCCAAGTACAATTCTTTCTACAATCATAAATTGGCATTTTTCCCAATTACGAACTAAATTTATTTCTTCGTAACATTTTAGTCTTTTTTCTAAATGATTTAAATATGACTCAAATGATGTACCAAACACTGAAAAGACACCCATAAAAACTTTAACACCATTCTCAATTAAGTCACAGAAAATGGACATCATGCACTTTTGAAGAGTTGCATATGCATTGCATAACTCAAATGACATTCGTCTAAAAGTAAAAGTCTCATAAGGACTAGTAAATGTGGACTTTCTTGATTCTCAGCAGCTATAGGAATTCAGTGATAATCAGTATATCCATCCAAAAGAAAAAAATATTTGTGCTCTTCTAGCCTATCTAACATTCAATCTAGAAAAGGTAATGGAAAGTGATCTTTTCTTGTGATGAGAATTAATTTTCTATAATCAATGCAGATTGACCACCCAGTGACTTGTCAAGTTAGAATGAATTCATTTCTTTCATTAACAAATACAATCACTCCCCCTTTCTTAGGAACACAGTAGATCAAACTAACCCAAGCATTGTCCGAGATAGGATAAATAATTCCAACATCTAACCACATTTAAATTTCTTTCTTTACAACTTCTTTTATTATTGGGATCAGTCTACTTTGAGTATCAGCCATTCACTTATGACTCTCTTCCATTAAAATTTGGATCATACAAATGGAAGCACCGATACCTTTAATATCATCAATTGTCTATCCAAAAGCTTTCTTATAATTTTTTAAAGTTTTCATTAATTTTTGCTCTTGATCTTTAGTTAACTATGAGCATATTATAACATGTAATGTAGATGAATTCCCTCAAAAATCATACTTTAAATTCATAGGTAGAACCTTCATCTCTAGTTCAAGAGGTTTTTAATTGAACGACTAAACGATTTACCATTTTCACTTGTGTCCAATAGCTCAAAATTTTTTTGAACATAATTTGTATCATCATTAATCTTTTCAGTCACTTTATCATTTTGATCAACATCATCTTCATACTCTGGTTCTTATAGTTTCATTTTATCTTCATAATTTTCCTTGAAATGGATTTTAGTTAAATGATTGATAAGTTCCATTCTGAAACATTCATCATCTCTTCCCTTTGTTGGATATTTCATTGATTTTGATATATTAAATGTAACTTTCTGATCATTGAATCTCATGGTTAACTCACCTTTTTGTACACTTATCATTACTCTTCTAGTAGCTATAAAAGGTCTCCCTAAAATGATTTGGAACATTAGAGGAGTGGCTGATCCTGCCTTCCTTAATAGACTTAAACATCTTTGTAGGGCCTACAAACTTTCCGTTTTTGCTATTTTGGAGCCTCTTGTATCAGTTAACAAGAATAGAATTCTAATAAACTTTAAGCAATATCATCACTTTTGTAATAAAAAAAGTAAGACTTGGACTTTTTGGAGGCACATTGTTACTTTAACAATTATAGATGATGAGGAGCAATTTCTTTTAACCCATTTCAAGATGTAGGATTTCCATGGTCGAGCAACTTTTATCTATATAAGCTCACTCTTGTAGGATAAATATTTGTTGTGGAATAAGCTAACAATGATTTGATGGGCAATGTGACAATGTGGGTGGAGATTTCAACATGATCATGAAACCAGCTGAAAAGAGGGGGGTGGCCAATGTGACACTGCGCTTATAAATCAGTTTTATGATTATTTTTCTGATTCCGGGCTTTTTGTTCTGGGCTATTCTATCCCTCCTTTCACCTAAAGAAGGGGTTTACTCTCTCAAAAGACTTGATTGATTTTTGGGCAACCATCATTTTCTAAATTACTATCCAACTATTCGGGTCTAACACTTAAATTATGCATCCTTTGATCATAATCTCATTTTACTTACTTTGGATTTCAATGTCAAACCTTCCACTTCTAGTTTTAAATTTTTAAAATTTTGACTACTCATGATAATTTTTTAATTCTTATTCAATAGGTGTGGAATTTTGTTGGTACTCCCCTTGGTTTATCCTATGGCAACTACACATGAAATTAGCTGCTCATTTAAAGAAATGGAACTTTCAAATTTTTGGTAATGTCCACACAAAACTTATGAAGGCTCAGCAAACTGTTGATCAATTGGAGTCTCAAGTCATTAACTCACCTATCTTGGTTGATAAAGTGGCAAAAAGGTTCTTAAACTTGAAGGGGGTGGCAATATGGTTCTTAAACTTGACATAAAAAAGGCATTTGACACTATTAGCTGGGATTTCATTCTTACATTTTAAGAGCTAAGGGGTTCCATCTTGACTTTTGCTTAATTAGTAAAAGATGGTTGGAAGAAAGTCATTATAGTGTCTTAGTTAATGGAAAAGCGTATGGTTTCTGTTATGCACAAAGAAACATCAAGCAGGGAGACCCTCTTTTGCCCACTACTTTCATCATTGCTTTTGATTATCTCTCTCGGCTAGTAAATTGTTTACAAATTCAACATCCCCATATCCAATTTTCCCATAAATCTAAAATTTTGGTTAGCCACATTGCTTATGATGATGATGTTATTCTCTTTTCCAATGCTAGTAAGTTTCCTATAAAGATTATTATGCATTTACTTAATGACTTTCTGTGTATCTTTAGTTTACTTTTCAATAAAGCTAAATGTTCTTTATAGTTTGGGAAATAAGTTCATAGCAATATTGATAACTGGGCTACTACCTTCACTGGTTGCCAAGTAGCACATGGCCCCATTAAATACCTTAGGGTTAATATTCTTAGAAGGAGGAGGAATCATATTCAAATGGATGAGTTGGTTAATAAAATCAAATCTAAACTTCATGATTGAAGAAATATTTTTTTATCTAATGGTGATAGGCTAAACTTGCTGAAAAGTGTTCGTACTAGTATTCATTTATGTGCTATGCAGGGCCTTAAGATTAATAAGGGTACTAAAAAAACACTTGAAACACTCTTTAATAAGTTTCTTTGATCAGGTGGTGGTACTAGCAAGATTTGGACTGATTGAAACAAATCATGTAAACCTCGTCTCTCTGGAGGACTTGATTTTTAAACTCTTTAGTAATTTATTGATAATAATATGTACAAGCTCTCCTTTAAATTTAGGGTTGGTAACTCTCTATGGGCACAATTCATGTGTCACAAGTATTTCATGTATGCGCATCCCTCTACTGTCACATGGAAGGTTAGCGATTCTAAACTTTGGAAAGCCATTTTGCATGCTAGATCTATGACCACTAATTTTATCTTTTGGGATGTTGGGGATGGCAAGATGTCCTTCTGGCATGATGATACTTCTAAAATATATAGTGTTTTTATACATATTTTTATACCTATTTTTGAGATAGTGCGCTTCAATGAAAGGTATTTGTGTGTTTTTCTTTCAGGTACAATCAAATGGATGAAAAATGCTAAAAGGAGTGAAAAATGGTCAAATTTGGAGTAAGAATGATGAAAGGTGAAAAAAAAATTGGGTGCCTAAGCACCCAGAATTGGCACCTAAGCGCCAAAAGAGCAGCGCTTAAGCGCCAGGTATGCCGCGCTCAAGCGCCAGAAGTAGTTATGAGATGAATTATTTAATTTGAATGGATTTTTGAAGAGATGTTTGAAGAAACCCTTGGTAAAAACATTGGAAATAGCCCATGGACACAAAAATTCATTCAATTGGCTTTTGAGGAGGCAACTTCTAGAAGATTTATTAAATGGAGACACCTTTTTGAAGAGACACCAAGGCACCCCTTAGATTTTTATAAGAAAAGACTTATATTTTCCAAGAGAGGAGGCCAACGACCCTTCAAATTTACAGCAATCATCCATCTAAGTAGCCGTCGCGGCCACCGCCAGCCACTTTTCTTTTTATTTTGAGTGTTAG
>NW_018252539.1:0-31406 GCF_001263595.1 Phalaenopsis equestris
TCATGCTCAAGGGACTCATCATTAAATCCTTCGAGGAGCTACTCAACAAAGCTAGTAATCTACAAGAGGAAGTTAAAAATTTGGATTCCTAGGAGAAATCAGAAAATACCAAAGTAGGTCGAATATTCAAGAAGAAGTTTGGGATAGTAGCAACGGTCGATAAGGGAAAGCAACCAATGAAAATACATCCAAAGAATTCTCTTCAAGGTTCCCAGCTATCGCCACAGTAAGCTCAATAGACACAACAGGAAGACCATACCAAATAGAGAATAAGAAGGGTATAAAATTTTGAGAATGAAAGAAGTTAGTATACTAATTCAATGATGAAGCTGTACCCAAACTGTTCAGATGTTTAATGAAGAAGTCCGAGTTCATCTTACCAGATCCAAAGAAGCCTGAGAAAGTTGATAAAAAAGATCAGGCCAATTATTGCCCATACCATAGGATGCTTGGACATACTATAAAGGAATGTTTTGCTTTCAAGGATTGGCTCAAGAGAAATCTTAAGGAGGGTAATATAATAATCCCAAATGAATATTTAAAAGAACCTGAAAGACATTTTGTAAATATGATTTCGACTGAGCCAATCACCCCGATGGATCCCTATTCAGAGAAAGATGGATGGAGTACAATTTGGAGCAAATCGTCCAAGAAAATACTGAACAAAATTTAGAATGTATCAGCACAAGCCACCATTCAGAGACTTCAGTGTTCCAAGCCAGAGGTAGAAATTTTGTCAGAAGATCTCCCACCATCAAAAGAGAAGAAGAAGAATGACATCATGGAGACTGATAGCACGAGGGGTAGTAAAGGGGCTACCTCTTTTAGATTGGTTGTCTCATATTTAGGGAAGAAGATCCTCGAACTCCTGACCATGTATGATTATATTTTTGCCCATCCAGGGTATTATGAATACAATGATTATGATTTCAGCTACGTTTTAACTGTTTCTAGTGATGACGTAACTAATTTTGCTCAATCTAACATCGATCTCGATTCCCAAACCAATCATTAAATGGTACTTAAGTCCAATAAACCCATTAACATGGATGATGAAGATATCAATGATACCGGTTACGATAGCACTACGAGTGAGGAGCCAGTCCTCGAGTACCATGTTGCACCACTAGCTATCAACTTGGATATCTCTGATGAAGAAGAAGCAATAGAAAATTTACCTATAAAATTTCAAGAAGAAGAAATCACAAAGATAAACTTAAGGAGCGGGAAGGTATTATCCCCGAGAACAGCTCCGACAGATAAAGGAAAGCAAATAGTAACTCGAGAAGAGTTACCTCCGCCCCCGCCAGTGGAAGAAACACATAACCAAGTAAAGGATGGAGGGTTATATAAAGTGAATTATAACATGCTAGCTCATCTTAGGAAGTTTCTGGCCAAACTAAGCACCTATGATGCTCTAATCCTATCAAAAGAAGATGAAGGAGTCTCTAGTTACAACTTTGCTTGACCCAGAGATTTACTTAGCCCAGTTGGCCAGCACTTCCTCAGATGAAGTTTCCTCATTAAAGGAACAGCTTAGGGTAACCTTTACAGATGAAAATTTGTTTCTCGGTACCACTGACCATAACCGACTACTCTATATCTCCATTAACATCGACAGATTTGTACTCTCCAGCGTTTTAGTAGGTCTTGGAGCATCACTCAACTTGATGACATTACAAACATTAGTCTATTTCGACATTGAGTCTCAGGAGCTTACAACAGATAAAATGATGCTAAGAGGATTCAAACAAAAGGGAGAGAGAGCCCTTGGCTCCATTACGTTACTTATGAAAGTTAAATAATTAGTAACAATCGCCAAGTTCCATATCATCGGCATCGAGACCTCTTTTAATGCTCTAATGGGTTGACCATGGATTCACGAACACAACATGATTCTGTCGTCTCTACACCAATGCATTAAGTATTATAAGGAAGGATAAGAGCATTGCTCCAAAGGAGATTTCCAACCATTTTCAGTTCATGAAGTTAGAGTTCATGAAGACACCACTTACTATGCGCCTCTAAAAAAACTGTACTCTCTTATAAAATTGTGGCAAATGAAGTGGAAGATTCAGAGCAATCACAAAGAAGTGGCCATTCAAATATGCTTCGACAATCTCTTCTCAACAAGGTGGTAGAGGTTCCTTTAGCCCATATACCTAAAATCGAGGTCGGGGACATGGAAGAGGAAGAGTCAATAAAATTTGTTGAAAGGACTAAGCCGTCCATCAATATTGATGATGAAGAGAGTTCAAGGAGGAAATGATGATGATAAACCAAAAGAAACCACAGTACGAGATATCCTTGGAAGATATGGAGGAAAGTGAATATGAGACAATGAATGATCGGATAAACTACTATGTGAACGCCATGCCCCTTACTCTGATTCGCCCTAGAAAGGTTAAGAGTTTAGAGATCAAGGAAGTCCGTAGCGTTGGTTTAAATTCAATAAAATTTTACCATGCTTCTACTTCTAACAATCTCCAAATTCATGTAAATTTAGGAGAGGATTCTAATGAATTAGTGGAATTACATTTTTGTTACTTTTCTCCTTGTGTACAAAAGTTGATTCAATAGAGATATTTTCCAAAACAAAAAGCAAAAGATAAATTATAACTTTTTGAAAAATTATGGAATATTAAAAGTCAAACTCCCAATTCGAATGAAGGTCTCAAATTTGGTACAGTTGGACCAGTCGATGATTCAAAATTTTGCATTGTTATTTCTAGTGAGTCGGAAGAGGATTGCCTCAATTTAGAGGATGACTCAACCGATCAGCTAATAGTGGATGCTCCGCCAAAATTTGAGAAAAATTTAAATCAATAGTCGATGAACTAAAAGAAATCAATCTCAGGACTAAGGAGCAGCCCCGACCAACCTTCATAAGTTCCTTACTCGGCAAGGAAGAGTCCATAGAGTTGATAAAGTTAATATCAGAATTTAAAGATTGCTTTGTCTGGAGTTATGATGAAATGTCAAGGCTGTCAGCATAAGTTACAGTTCATAAGCTCGGGGCTGATAAAGATATAACCCCAGTGAAGCAGGCTCCCAGAAAGATGAGCCTCGAGATAGAGCAGCAAGTCATTATCGAGGTGAAGAAATTAATAGATGCTATTTTTATAAGAGAAGAACAATACCCCCACATGGTTAGCCAACGTTGTGCCAGTTAAGAAAAAAAATGGACAAATACGTGCTTGCGAAAATCTGTGTTTTTTTCGACTTCAGGGATTTAAATAAAGCGTGTCTAAAAGAATAATTCCTATTGCCGATACCAGAAAAGATGGTGGATATCGCTTCGACACATGAGATTTTCTCCTTCATGGATGGATCTTCAGGATAGAATCAAATCAAGATGGCTCCAAAAGAAACAACATTTACAACATTCAGATCACCGATCAGAATCTTCTCCTACAAAGTAATGTTATTTGGGTTAAAGAATACTGCAACGACATATCAATGAGCAATGACGAAGATCTTTGACGACCTCATTCATAACTAAGTGGAGAACTATGTGAATGATTTGGTCTTCAAAAGTAAAAAAATAGATCATTTGTATGATTTAAGGATTGTTTTCAAATGATTACGACAATATAATTTTAAGATTAATCCCTTAAAGTGCGCCTTCGGCGTCACCTATGGGAGGTTTCTAGGATTCATTGTCCCTCATCGGGGAATTGAGTTTGACCCGGATAAGATTAAAGTTACCTTAAAAATGCCTCCTCCCAGAACCTTAAAAAAACTATGTTCCTTCTGAGGAAAGTTGGTATATCTGAGAAGCTTTATTTCTAATCTCTCAGGTAGGTTTCAGCCCTTCTCGGCATTTATTAAAAAAGCCACCAAATTCATTTGGGAAGAGAAATGTCAACGGACCTTTGAGGACATTAAACAATACTTATTGACACCTCCTATTTTGGCAGCCCCTGTACTGGGAAAACTGTTGATACTTTTTATTGCGGCCTTAGACGACTCTATCGGAGCTCTGTTAGCCAAGTCAATAATGAGATCAAGGAAAATGCACTTTATTACTTGAGTCACCATCTAATGCTGACGGAGATAAAATATCTGCCTATTGAGAAGCATTATCTAGCTTTAATTTTTACTGCCTAAAAGCTTAGACAGACACTACATGCTTTCTCATATGATTACCCTTATTTCAAAAGTTAATCTATTGCAATATTTGATGACCCGACCAACACTTTTCGGAAGTTTAGCAAGGTGTTCAATAATTTTATTACAATTTGATATAACTTTTGTTCCCCTCTATGCTATCAAGGCACAAATTTTAGCAGACTTTCTCGCAGCACACCCCTTTCCAGCTGAGTCCCCACTTAATGACAAATTGCTAGATAAACATATATTACAAGTAGAACCGTCCATTGCCAGATATTGGGAAATGTACTTTGATGGAGCTTCATCTGCCAAAAAAGAAAAAGAATCAGGGACATTTATACCAGGCAAAGCAGGGATCGGTCTAATTTTCTTCACGCCAGATAAGAGTATGTTGAGATTCTCCTATCACTTGACAGAGTCATGCACTAACAACGAAGCAGAATATGAAGTGTTAATCACTGATTTGGAGTTGGCAATATCAATGGATATAATGGATATTGCCATCTATGGTGACACTCAACCTGTTATCCAACATGTTGCTGTATAATATAAGATTTTGAAGCGAAGATTAGTAGAATATCATCAGTATGCAATGAAGCTGCTTGAATAGATTTCTAGTGTGACTCTTTACCGAATTCCTTAGGGAGATAATGCTCATGCTGACGCTCTAGCAAAACTTGCTAACAAACTGACATGTCCCTTAGAGGATTCCATTGATATTACAAAATAATGAAGATGAGTTTTATCTTGGATCGACCTTGACAATCTACACAAGCTTGAAGAAGAAGAAGGAATGATGGTTGCAATTACTGATGTCAATAAAGATTGATACGAGCCATTAATAGAATATTTGCAAACTGAAAAATTACTAGAGGACAAGTCTGAAGCAAACCACATCACAAAAAGAGCTGTCATATGCTTGAATGGGCGATGTCCTCTACAGAAGATCATTCAATCAAATTTGACTGTGATGCCTAAGTAGAGCAGAAGCACAGAATAACATCAAAGAAGTACATGTCAGATTGTGTGGTGATCACCAGTCAGAATTGTAAATGAAAATGAAGATTAAGAGGCTCGATTTTTATTGGTCGGTAGATATTTCTGATTGCATGGACACAACCAGAAAGTGTCACCAGTGCCAAGTGCATGGGGTGGTCTTACACCAACCTCCAAATGTGCTACACCCGATCATTGCCTCGTGGTCATTTGAGTGTTGGGGCACAAACATAATAGGTCTGATAGACCCTCCATCCTCTAAGGGATATATTTTTTTCTTACCGCTACGGATTACTTCTCCAAGTGGGCAGAAGCTTGCTGTTATGAGAGGTTACAACACAACACGTCCTTCAATTCTTCAAAAGTCATATCGTCTTCGGTGTAACGCGTAGAGTAATTTATGACAATGGAACAGCCTTCAAAAACACCAAAATTAACAACTTCGTTAAAAAGAATGGGATAGACCAGAGATACTTTACGATCTACTGTCCCAATGCAAATAGCCTCGTTGAGGCCTTTAACAAAACACTGGTACAAATTTTGAAAAAGACACTGGAGAAAAATAAAGGAGAATTGCATAACAGATTGTTAGATGCTTTGTGGGCCTATTGGACAATGTTCATAATTCCGACTCAACGTATACCCTACATGCTCGTACACAGGTCTGAGGTTGTTGTCAATGAGCTCACAACAGAAGAAAGTGGGAAACTCATGCTTGAGGAAATGGAGAGTCTCGAGGGAAAGTGACTAGAAGCGCAACATAATTTTGAGCTTTACAAAGTAAGGATGGAGCAAGCTCATGACACATCGGTCCACCCAAGGACTATCAAAGTTCATGAACTTGTTTTTGTTCTCAAAAGACCTATTCTAGAACATCGTAAGATAGGTAGAAAATTTGAACCAACTTGGGAGGGACCATTTGCTGTAGAAAAGGTCTATTCAGGAGGAGTCTACCAGCTGGTGGATTTCTGAGGGAGAGGCCTATGCTGCCAATCAATGGAAAATATTTGAAGACATACTATACAACTTGACATTGCTTGTAATAATATTTGAGATTTTGATTATTCTGGGATTATTTATTTGGCCAAACGTCTGTGACTGGATCCAAAATTTTGTAATAAACTAACATCGATAAAATGAATTTTTTTCAATTTTCTTTTGGAAAATCAACCAATGAAAATTAAATTTTAAGAAAATATATATTTTGATAATTAAATGTGATAAAGGCAACAAGAAAAGAAAATAATAAATTGGTTGAGTTTGTTTCTCTCGAGTTCGACTCTTTGCTTGTGCAACACGATTATTCTTGTAGGCACCAACTTCTTCACATCCTCCAAAGTTTCACACTTTGTACAAAGTTTTACGGATTTCTTCCTCATTGATGTCAATCTTCACATGCCACATTTCCATGAGTTTAACTCCACAAGTTCTATACACTATTTGCATGATATTCTCGGGGTCAGTACCTAAATTATGATTCACATATTGGAATTTTGGGGAAGGCTTGTCCTATTCCCAACTTTGCATTCGGGATAGGCTTAGACACCCTATTCCCATCTTTGCATTTCAGGTTAGGCTAGGATCTTTGCATTTTGGGGTAGGCTTGGATGCCCTATTCCCATTTTTGGATTTTGGGGTAGGCTTAGACGCCCTATTCCCATTTTTGCATTTCGGGGTAGGCTTAGACACCCTATTCCCATCTTTACATTTTGGGGTAGGCTTGGACACCCTATTCTCATCTTTGCATTTCGGGGTAGGCTTGGGTTCCCTATTCCCATCTTTGCATTTTGGAGTAGGCTTTGATGTCCTATTCCCATTTTTGTATTTTTGAGAAGGCTTGGACACCCTATTTACATCTTTACATTTCAGGTTAGGCATGAATTCCCTATTCCAATCTTTGCATTTTGGGGTCGGCATGGATGTGCTATTACCATTTTTGCAATTTGGAGTAGGCTTAGACGCCCTATTCACATCTTTGCATTTCGGGGTAGGATTGGACGCCCTATTCCCTTCCCTGTGCTTGATTTTCCATTCAACTCAGTTTCCTCATGCTTAATTTCACCTCCTTAAAACATTAAATTGAAATCCGAAATTTCATTGATATATTCAATTCAAATCGGGTTTTCACCGGAACTGCCTGTTTGCCTGATGATTGTCCTTGGAAAAGCCTTTCTTTTTCCCAACAAGAGTATATTTTACTCTTCATCGAAAAAAACTATCACCCAATGCTACACTTTGTTTTAGATCTACTGACTTAAAGGTCTGTACTTGTTTTGTTGATCTCGTCGGTGAACGCCAATATCTGCGGTGTGCCTGTCCGACACACCCCACCTATTGGGAGTCCATTTGTTGACCCCACTTTTGGTTGAGGTCTAGTTTCCCCCTTTAGTAGTGTAGGGTCTAGCTATATTACTTTCATATTGACTACTCCTAGAGAACTAGAAAAGGAACCCTCACCATTAGAAACTCTAAACTCTTCTTTGCTCAACTTGAAGTTCCACATATTGGTCCTAACCTCTAGCACTTAGTAGGCGGGGCTAATATGGAGGAGCTCAAGAAGTGTACCCTTAGGACTGCTTGGCCTTAGAGTTGGCCCTAGGTGTTGATCTGAAGCTACTTCACACACTTTCACTCCACTCACAACCCTAAACTCAAATTAGTTGACATTGATCCCTTGATCTTTTGGGAGACTCATGTAGATGGTCCCCTAGACCCACTACCCCTAGACTAAGGTTTGGCTAAGACCTGTACATAAAGGACCCAAATGGGGATTTCATTGGTTCAGGGCTCATATAGGGTGGTTGACATCTCAATTTCACCAAAATATCCAACTTGGCCTTTTGCTCCATTTTAGACAATTTCAAACTACCCAAATTTCCCAAAACCACCAAAAATGGCCAAAATTAACAAAATACCCCCAAATTTGTCAAAATTACCAAAATGCCCTGAGTGACACAAAATTTCCCAAAACCCCCAAAATCATTTCATATGTCTCCTCAAAAACCAATTTGAACTCTTCCATTAAGCCCAATTTGACCAATTTTGACCAAAAGCCCCAAGTTGCCCTTAAAAAACCTATTTCCCCAAATTCATCTCAAAAGTCCATCAATCTGATCCCAATTTCCCCCAATTTCAATTCTCAACTCAAATTCATCATGATCAAACTTAATTTAAACCAAATCTAAGTCCAATTAACCCACATTCAGTCCAATTTCAACCCAAATCAAAAAGCTCCAATTTGGCCCAAAACCAAAATCCCATTCAATTGACCCCCAAATCTTGCTTCAATTGTGCATCATAAACTCTTTAAAACATTCCCACACATCAAATTGAACCTTAAATTGACCATTTTGAAGCCTCAAATTCACCTAAAATCAACTTGGACCAAAACCCCCAATTTGCCCCAATTTGACTATGTCTCTAAATGTCACCTAATTGAATTCCCAAACCCCAAAATTGACACCCAATTAATATTGAGAACTCTCCATGATGTTTCCCTAGATAATTTTCAACCATCAATTTGGACTTAACCTAATTCTAGCTCAACTTAAGCCCAAGTCTAACCCAACATCCCCAAATTGACCAAATGGCAAAATTCTCCAAATTGAATCTCCAAATTGAACCTCTAAATGAACCTCTAAATCAATTAACAATCACTGGATATCTTACAAACTGTTTATGTCAATCATCTACACCAAATTGCTCAATCAATTGGGCTCAATGTCATGTCTAGCCAAATCCAAACCTAACTTGAAGCCAATTTGACTAAAATTCAACCCATGCACCAAAATTTACTAAGTCATGCCCAAGTGACCAAATTAATGACACCACAGCCATCAAGTACATCCTAGTGACCAGCCTAGACCCACCTAAACTAGCCAAGAGTATGTATGGACCATTATTGACCAATGGTTTCCTAAATTAAGGGATTTCATCCAATTTTTGGTCTGAGACAAATATCTCCACCATCATGATAAACCATTAGTGGTTAATCATAATTAACCCTCCCACTAGATCACCTGACCTAGTGGCTGAAAAACACTAAAACCAAGAGCCCCCGAGCCTTAACTCCAACCCAATTTAACCCATCCAATGTGTCCATCTCTAAATGGTATTTGGCATTTTGAAGCCCTCCGCATAAGCTCTTAATTGAACCCAAATTGAAGCTCTGAGCTCCACCCTAAGCCCCTCTATTTAAACTACCTTCTCCATGGCCAAAGGACAGCTAACCAAAATCTTTGAGGAAACTCTACTAAAATCTCACAAGAGATTCTCCAAGCCTTCCTTAGCTCAAGCCAACCATTTTCCCCCTCTGTTTACCCCTGTGAGAGTTAACTTTTGAGCTCAAAATCAGGTCGGATCTAGGACACATTTCTTTGCAGCCCCACAGTGAACCAAACTCTAGTTAACTACGCACACACCATCCCCACAGTGAGAGGAGTCGATCTCCCACAAAAGCCCCCTTTCAAACTGTCCCTAACCTAGTTCTAGACCAACACCTGAAATCGAGTTTGGTCAAAAATATAGCTAGACAATTCACTAGGGCTTCGGACTTCATCTGGAGGTTCGTTAGACCCAATCAAAGTTAACACAACCATCTGATTTAGGTTTCCCCTCTTAGACAAAGGAATTGAGCTCTAATCCTAGCCCGAGCTTCTTTTGATTCTCCATGTGTAATGGCTTGATTTTAGATATGTTCGTCTTGAGTAGATGAAGGTTTAAAAACAAACCTCATGCGATTTGCTAGGCGAAGATCTTAAGGTTTTAGTATGAATGCTTCTTGGGTTAGGTCATTTTGGGATGATAGCGGGGAGTCGTCCAATCGCGTGTTTATTTCATCAAAGGAGGAGATCAAGTCGGGCCAATCTTTGGTTCAAAAAGGCAGGCCGCGTAGCATATGAGGTGGATGGCAGAGTAAAATAGCGGAACGCCGCGTGTTAGTTCAAAACCATCGTAGGATGAGGTGGCGTCGTGTTAGTCTAAGCGAAGATCTTAAGGTTTTAGTGCGAACGATTCTCATGTTAGGTCATTTGGGGATGATAACAGGGAGTCATCCAATTGCACATTTATTTCATCAACAGAGGAGATCAAGTCAGGTGAATCTTTGGTGTGAAAAGGTGGGCCGCGTAGCAGTTGAGGTGGATGGCAGAGTTAAATAGCGGAGCGCTACATGTGAGTTCGAAGCCATCGTAGGATGAGGTGGTGCAGCATTTTTAAGTAAGATAATATCAATTTTTTGAATTATTCTTAATGCCTGCACTTCAAAAATCCATATCTTCCTCTAAAAAATCATAAAAATAAAAGGAAAATATATTCTTGCTCAGTCAACAGAGGAGAATAATGTGGACTAAAAATTAAAATTATTTTCTTACTCCTTAATTTTTAATGAATTAAAATACCCTCTGGAGAATTTTAGTTCATTATGATTAAACATTTCTCACCATGACTTGAAATTTTGAGGGTTTGTTTCTCATGACAGGGGCTATGTCCTCTGATTTTTCCATGGTCAGAGGAAATCTCTATGCTTCTAACCCTAATTTTCAAGCTAAGATGACTATTTTGACTTATTTTAATTATATAAATTAAAAGATCACTTGGAAAAATATGAGAATAATTTTAGTAGGTTTCTTATGGTCAAAGAAGCTTAGGAAAAATATCATGATGGCTTGAATAACTATGAAAATTTCTATATTTGCTTAAGTGTATATATCTTGTATTAATTTATGTAAATTAAATACTAATCAAAAATAAAAAAAAATCAATTCCGCCTTGTGTATAAAAATCATGTCTACCCATTATAAAAATTTTAAAAATTATTTAAGTTTGAGTACTAAAATTGATTTTCTAAGAAACCTTGTATTTTTTGTACAAAAATAATTATAGTATATTAAATATACTTGAGAAAATAAAGTAGTTTTCTGAGTTCCTTGTGATCAGGGGCACTTAGGAAAAATAAAAGTTATTTTTGAGAAAATTATTGATTTTTGAGCCTTATTTTGAATTTAAAATAATTAAAAACAATTAAAATATTCCAAAAATACAAAAATATTTTAAAATGTGGCTAATTGTATCCTGATCACTTTGGACTCATAAAAATATTTTTTCTTAACTTTTTCATGTTAAAAATAAATTTTAAAACCTTAAAATACATTTTTTCTTATTTTTCTCATTAAAACAATTATAATAAATAAATTAGAAATCATAAAAATACAAAATTTGATCATACGATTCTTCTAAACTCGGAGAAGTTTAATAAGAATATAAAAATAGTTTTTGTAATTAAAACATTATTTTTCATTTAATTAAATCATTAAAATTTGTTAATAATGAAATAATAATAAAAAATTTAATTAAAAAATTCATGAAATTTTGTCTAAGTGTTTTTCTGACCTAAGGGGATCTCTAATTATTTTTTTCATAAATATAAATTTTGTTTTGGATAATTAAATAAATTAACTTTTGAAAATCCTATTTTCTAAATACCTATTAAATTTAAATAATTATTTAAATAAAATTAAATTTTGAAAATCCATATTTTCTCCTCTCATATTTTAATTGACACATGGATAGGATACTCTAAATTCTGAAAGTTATTTGAATTTTGATTAATGAGTTATGAGGTGAAGAGCCCCAAAGGTAAAGGGGTAATTTTAGTCTTTGGTGCCTTAATTAAAATTTAGGATTAACAATAAGGGAAAATGAGTAATTTTGATCTTAATAACTATGTCTGGATGACTGAAATACAACGAGTTTAAAAGGTAGAAACTCACTTATCACCTCATCACAATATCAACAAAATTATAATTTCTCTAATTTTCATGATTTGGAAGTCAACTAAGATCAAATGATTCTCAAGTGATGGGCTTAAGCCATGAAGATGATAATTTACTTATCTTAAGCCTAAAATTGATGATGATGGAATCTTAAGAATAAATATCACTTAAACCAAAATTTTAACCAACATCAATTTCCCTCATTCTGATTACTAAGGTTTTAGTAGTGCCTAGGCTCGATGTCTAAACTCGATTGATCGGATTTAGAAGATAATATAATAGGTGATTAACATCTTTGAACACTCCAAGCCCATTTGTGATGAGGACTGAATCTTTAATGACTTAATTTTACCTTAGTGGCATTCATCCATATAACTTTTAAGTAAAGTATTAAATTGATTAAGTATCCTATCCTCAGGATAATTGAATTTTCAAGCTTCACTGGGCAACGGGGTAGTCATACCATACTCTAACCCTGGATGATTAATGGAACAACATGACGAAGTTCAAATGATGAAATCAAAATAATTCAAGAGATCCTCAAAATAATTCAAGGCCATTCCCTGAACAATTTGAAATTATCTGGATATTTTGAACGGCAAATTGAATTCGCCATATTTTTTTCTAAAATCATCCACTCAATAGAGTCACAACTTGGGGTTTTATTACGACACCTTCATCTACTCCTGCAATTTAAATTCTTTTAAAAATTATATACACACTGCCAGAACTAACCTTTCAGGTGGATGACCTAGAAGAACCGACAAGTATGCTTTTAAAGTATTGCATTTACCTTGTTGTACTTCTTGACTTGAACTTGCATGTTAAACAACGATGTCACCCTGCATGTGAAAACCAAAACTACTAGGATAGCAACAAAACTAAAACTAAAATCAAATAAGATAAAATTTACGGCCAGAATATTCAAAATTTAAGACAACTCAAAATTTAATCACAAACATCACAAAATAAAAATTGCAACTAAATTAAAAATGCTTATATCGGATGATCAAAAATCCCTCGGAGGAGGTAACCTATGGTTACTAACGAGATTTCCTATGGTCTAAATGAAATTTTGGAACTCATTGAGTTGAGTTTAGTAAATTCATTCGGACTAAGTAAATCCAAAAGAGAAATAGTCGTGCCGAAACGAGAGAACTGTAGGATCCTAACTGGTGTCACTCTAATCAATTTTAATATCCCACATAAAATTTAAATAACTATGACCATAGGAAATATTTGATTTGACATCATGACTTGACACATTAGAAAAATTAAACTTGCTACGGCAAGAAGCTTCGAGCTAGCATTGTGGGCAGCACGATTATCTTCAACAGCAAAATATGTCTACACCAACTAAACATTTCTTTCCTTAGAATTAAACAACAAGCCATAGGATTTTGAGGTAGTCCTTCTAGTGCGACATAATTCTTCAACCTCTCTTTAGCCCTTTTTATATCCTCGTTATACAATATAAGCCCTAAATGTCTTAGGACTCCGAGGTTGTTGTTCATCATGAACTAAATCCTCACATCTTCCAGGCTATTTGTGTGATCGTCTCACACGAACGTAAGCCCTAATTAATAATTAATAAAATTGGTAGGATGAATAGGATGAAACATTTAAATATTTCTCCTCTAAACTAAAGCCAAACCATAGGGTAGCTTGGGAAGTCACCAAGGTTCTCTTCAGGATCTATGAAATCCCCTAGTTTTTCTTCCTTTGGATTCCAAAAATAAAATATTCCAAATTTGAGTCATTCCCTTCCACATCTCTTTGTCTAATCTCATTGAGAAGTCCTAATCCTTTGACTTCTTTGAAGATAATATCCCCTTATTTTTATCGAGAGTTTTCTTAGGCGACTTGGGTTGTCTAAGTTGTAAATAAATATAAGGGCTTGCCTTTATAGGGAACTTTTCCAAACCTAGCTTAATATAAACCCTATTTAATTTTTCATATTAAATAGGAAATTTTGTCGGCTTATAATAAAATGGTTTCACAGACCAAGTGGATTTCATATTATTCTTAGTTTATTTGATCGAGTCTCACCCTTAAGTCTTGTGTTTATCTTTCAAGATATATACATAACCTGAGGTGCTTTTCAGACTTCTTCACATTATGCTAAAATATGTTTTATCTTATTAAAAATTTAAGTTTGGGGGGATGAAAAACAAATTTCAAAATTTGAATTTTATTTGTTCTCAAATGTGCTACAAATAAATTTGATTTTGATTGGAAAAAAAATGATTATTTATATAATATTATATTAGGAAAGTAAAATTTTGAATATATAAATGAGTGAGAAAATTTAGTTGAAACCTATAGTGATGAAGAAAAATTTAAAGTTAAAAATTTTCAGTGTAGAAATGATAAATACTGTGTAAATATCTTTCATAGGAGAAGTTGTATTTTTGAAAAATATAGAATGATTAGACTTTTATTTTCAATACTTAACTTTCTTTTATTAAAAATAATTTTCAGAACTATTATTATATTCTTAATGTATATATTTTGATTAGGTTTTAATTAGGTTTTGATTAGGTATATAGGAAGCTTTAGGAAAGGAAGAGTGGAAGTCAAATCCATTAAAGACCTATCTAGATATAGTAATCATCACCTAAAAGAAAAGTAAGGAATAAAAAGATTATGAAAGAAAAAGAAAAAGAAAACCAAAAAGAAAAAGAAAAAAAAAGTAAAGTTGAAAAAGGGAGGAGAAGCTTGAGGATTAGTGCCTAATAAAAAAGTGATTCCACAATTAACGTTTTTAAAGTATAAGACTTGAAAAACTCTTAAGCTTAAGGATATAATATAGTAAGTATAATTATTCTTAATAAAAATGTTAAGTGGCGGAGATAGAATGCCAAAATCCTATATTTGGTAAATCTAAAAATATCTCTGAACTATCTAAGAACTCATATTTTCATACTTATTCACATTAAAAATTTCTAAACTCTAAGTTGGTCTCATTTACTAAAGTTTTTTCTAAATTGGACAACTATATTCTAGAACAAAATTTTAGAATATCCTAAAGAAGCTCATTTACATAATCTGCTTATTTTGGTTTTGAATGATTGGAGTGTCACTTGAGGACAAGTAATGTTTTAAGTTCGGGGGATTTCAAAACATCTAAAATATATAGCATTTATGTACACATTTTTATACATATTTTTTAGGATATTACACTTTAATGGAAGGTATTTTTGTGTTTTTCTTTCGGGTACAATTAAATGGATGAAATATGGTGAAAGAAGTAAAAAATGTTCAAATTTGTAGTAAAAATGAAGAAGGTGTTAAAATGAACTATGGTGCCTAAGCGCCCAAGATTGATGCTTAAGTGCCAAGAGACGGAGAATGTCGTGCCTAAGCACAGAAGATCTCACGCTTATGCACCAGAGGTGGTTATGATGAAAATTCAATGAATTTGGATGAATTTTGAAGGACTGTTTGAAGCAACTCTTGGTGAAAACGTGAATTACAGTTAATGGTCATGAAAATACATTAAAACGACTCTTGAAAAAGGTAACTCTTAGGAGATTCATTGAATGTGGACACATTTTGAAGAAACTCCAAGACACCTTTTTGAAAAACTATAAAAAATGAATACTTAGAATTAAATTAGCCGCCCCTCCCCCCTTCGTCGCCCCTTTCATTATAGAAGAATTTGGATATTTTTAGAGGGAAGAAAAGGAGAGTTTTAAGAGAAAGGAAGAGATTCAAAGGAACTTCAAGAGTTTGGGGAGAGGAATTTGAGCTAAGTTTTTAATTTTGTAACTATATTTGGTTTTAATTTAGACTTCTTGCGTCTTGACATGATTTCTACTTTTAAACTTATTTGTTGTTGTGTTTTTTCCATGAATTTTGAGTAGTTTTATTTATCTTTTTCCTTAAAATGATAAGTAATTAAGTGTTGAATGGAAGTTGTGTGAAGTATTGGTCTATAATGTTGGAATAAGTTGTGATGATTTAATTCTTTTACTTTATTTACTTCTTGATTTGACCAATTAAGATGTTAAAATTTGTTTTGAGAACATGTAAGATCTGTGATGGTATTATCTCAATCAATTAATAGTATAATCGCATGAGAATGTATGGATGAGAATGTAATTCATATGGTTGAGTGCAAATAAATAAGGAAATAAACTTTAAAGTGTGTAGAGTTAGAGGACGTTAGAGTGACAAACTAAAGCCCTCAATTTGATCTATTATTTTGGGTTTTGATACAAGAAGTTAGTCCCAAGTGCAGGGAGAAGAGGAAACTCTAGAGTGAGAGCTAGTATCTTCCCTACCTAACCCATCTTCAGGTTCATTCAAACATTAGATTAGCCAATGCTCTTTATAACATCTTTAGTAAAGGAAAATATTAACATTACTCATATTTTACACAACACTATTTAAAGACTTTCACAACATATTTTACTCATATTTCACAACAGAATTCTAGAGTGAGAGCTAGTATCTTCCCTACCTAACCCATCTTCAGGTTCATTCAAACATTAGATTAGCCAATGCTCTTTATAACATCTTTAGTAAAGGTAAATATTAACATTACTCATATTTTACACAACACTATTTAAAGACTTTCACAACAGAATTCATATACTTGTTACTGATTCATGATAAGGAAAAAGATATTTTATTTGTATTATTTTTATCTTACAAAAATCTAGTTAAATTTAGTAAGTTGTTTTCTTTATTTTCAACTATCAAAATCTCAAAAAAGAAGTTGTTTACTTTATTTTCAATTATCAAAATCTCAAAAAAAAAGTTGTTTACTTTATTTTCAATAATAAAAAATAACTGAAAAGAACTTTCATTCCTATCATAATATCTATAGTTTGAGTAAGACTCTTTTTCAAAGTTGAATTTTTTATCTAAATTTCTTCTTAAAAGTTTTAGTTCTCCCTGTGGATTCGATATTTCAGGGATTAATCAAAAAGTGTTCTATTACTAGATAACGACACATATACTTGCGTAGTATCCCAATATTTAAATATAACAGTTGTACTCTTACTTGTTTTGAGACAAAGTTTTTGGCACCGTTGTAAGGAAGAAATATAAAATAAAGATAATCAAGAATCTAACTGCACATACATCGTAATACTATCATGCTAGAAAGTCGAGATCAAGCCCTCAGGGTAGAGAATAGTAGGACACATTATAGGAGGTACACTACGGCAGGACACTGACCCAACAATTGCATGTTCACTTAAACCTTATACCATTAACTACTATGACATAGAGTATGGAGCAAGCCTTTGTGGGCAGCACGAAGAAGCCGCATCAGACGGGGGATGACAGCCTACAATAGCAAAACAAGTCTACATCAGCTAACACTTTTCTTAGTTTAAATAACATAAGATATAGAACTTCGAGGTGGTCTGCCTAGTGCGACATAAGTACTCATCTTATCTTTTAAGTTTTTGTACATCGTGCAATATAAGTACTAACTCGCCTTAAAATTTTGAGGTCGTCGTTCGGTATTACGTAAATCCTACTTCTTTTCAGGCTATTTGCATAATTGGATATTATGCAGATGTAAGTCCTAAATAATAAAATTGTTAAGATGAAATATCAAATAACATCTGTTCAAATTTAAAGCCAAATAATAGGATAGTTTGGGAGGTCACCGAGACTCTCCTCAGGATCTGTGACATCCCCTGTTTTTCTTTCCTTTGATTCTAAAAATAAATGTTCACACTTAGGCCTTTTCACACTTGACTTTTCTATGCCAAACCTTGAAAACCCTAAAACTTTGAATTCATGAAGATAAATACCTTTGATCATCGTTAAGAGATCTCTGGAGTGACTTCAGTAATTTAGGGGTTTGTCTCTATAAGTAGCTCTAAGAATCTAGGTAATATAAAATCTATCTAATCTTTACATTAGATAGGGGGATTTGTCGGTCAAAAAAAAAAGTTCGCAAACCAAGAGGATTTCATAAATTAATTAGTTTATTTAATCTAGCTTTACTGCCAAGCAATGTGTCTATTCCTCGGTATACGCGCATTGCTTGTGGTGTTGTGCTTGTTTACTTAAACTATTAAATGAATGAGATCAATCTTCTCTCATTTTCTCAAAAAATAAAATATTATTTTAAAAAATAACACACACACACACACACACACACACACACACACACACACACAAACACACTACATCTACATTTAAATCAAAAACACATTTTTTATATTTTTCTAAGAAAATTTTTATCAACTGAAATACATCTACTTGCGGGTACATCAGCACGAGGGTGCAAGTCTTCTCATCTGACAAGAATTCCCTTACCAGGAATCGATGACTGACAACCGACTCAACTCTTTAAGCGAACTAAAATCAATCGGATCTCTTAACTATCTGTAAGAATCCACACTGTTGTTGAAAGTTGGACCGAAAATAATAATCAATTTGCCTCTTCTCCCAAGTCGACTGAGCCAAAGAACGAAAAAACTTTGGGATCACAAGAGTTTTTTAGTAAAATAATCATTACTTCCCCCACATACAGTGAAGTTTTAAATGTATTTTTCCTTCATTGTGTACCCTCTCCTATAAATAGAGAGTTCTTCACATCGAACAATACCTTTTCGCCTCTTCTTTTTCACATGTACTTTTTGCAGGAAGGGACTCAAGAGTCTTCACCATCTCCCTAAACCAAAAATATTTGATAATATAAAAAGGATCACAAGAGCAAATAATATCCCCAGTTTAACACGGAAACATTCTCTCTCTCTCTCTCTCTCTCTCTCTCTTTCTCTCTCTCACACACACATTATCTTCCTTTCTCTTGGTTCAAATGCTCAAATCCCATTGTTGTGCATCTGGAAAAATTCAGATTCAGCAACTATATGTATTCTTCCTTTGGATCCAGCATATATATTAAATAAAGAAGAATATTAATCTTTGCTTAATATATATCAATTATGAAATTGAATGAGAGATCAATGGATAAATAAAGCTACATAAATCACTTATATTGAGAAATAATTATTATATGGCTTTGATAATAAAATAATCATTAACACCAGATATTATCAATTATAAAATTTCCCTATCATCATAAATTTCATATTTCTGGTCAATAAATTTTAATAAAAAAAAATTCATAGAATCGTTCATATTGATCTCATGCCAACATAAAAAAAGGTTGAGAAAATTTTTAAAAGATTTATTTGTACGCCTGCTTTAACGAAAAGGTGTTTACACAATCACGTTTGCTCGACTATTGGAGAGGAACACTTGTAAGAAACATATTATTCATTTTTGGTTAAAATGAAAAGATTAAAATAATTATTAATTTGAGAATAAATTATTAATAATTAAAAATTTTGGTCTTCAAATTGGCCATATTACTCAATTCTTTCATTTTTGCCGATCTACATAAACAGTAATTTTACATGCATATCATCTTACTTATAATTTAGAAGGTGTATTTTCATTTTTAAAATGTAAAATAGTGGTCTAAAACAAATTGCGAAATTGTTTATCTAATATGGAAGCGTATATAAATGTAATAAATATAAAAGAATTATAGGGTACATATGTAAATGCTCCTTTTATTTTTAAAAAAGAGAACTTTGCTTTGCATATTCCTAATTTTAATTTTTATTTAAAGCAAATCTCTTTTTTGCGATATCTGAGCTAACAAAGTAGAAAATAGAAAATATGAGATAAAATTATAGTTTTTTTTTTCTTGAATTGCCGATTTATTTATTATTTTTAAGTTAAATTTTAAATAAATAAAACTAGCTCCCTACTTTTATTAAATTATATTTATTGTGTAGCTTCAGGTTAAGAAAAGATTTATTTTTAGTTTATTTAAATAAAATTGTAAATTATGTTTTCATAAAGAATATAAAAAATAATTTAATATTATATTCATTTTAAACATATTTTATTTAAATTAAACTATAATTTTAGTTATAATTTATATTGATTTTAAATAAATATCGAATTTTAAGCCAATATCATTCAATTAACCAATTACCATAAAACATAAAATTTTATTTTAAATTAACACTTTTTTTTGTTAATTAATTAACTTTTTAATAATTTTTTCTCTCGGTGTTTCCGCCCTGCGGCGCTGCAATATTCCTTTATCAATTTCTTCCAAAATAAATACTCTGTGCCAATTGGATGCGAAAATTTGCTTTCACGTAATTTGTTCTCTCTTTTATACCGAACACAGGCCAAAATATCCTTTCATTTTAAAAGCAAAATTTAGAATAATGCTATTCCCACCCGTTGTTCCAATAGTTCCATTTTATACGTCTTCCTTTATAAATCATTCCAGCTCTTCTTCCTTTCGCCAGACACCCATTTCGGCGCACAAGCATGGCCAACTGGCCGAAGCTCTCATCTCCCCATCCTGCGATAGAACTTAGCGACCTAACAGCCGCTTCCGTTCTCGGCCGCGGGGGTAACGGCATCGTCTTCTTCGTCCGCCACCTCTCCTCCGGCAGAACTCTAGCACTCAAATGCATATCGAAACCTTCACGCGATGGCGATTATCGAAGAATCTGGTTCGAGCGAGACGTTCTCCTCGCACTTCAACATCCCCTCCTCCCCTCTCTCCGTGGAATCGTCTCCACCGACAAACTCGTCGGCTTTGCCATGGATTACTGCCCTGGCGGCGATCTGAACACTGTGCGCCGCTGCCAAGCAGAGAAGATGTTCTCGCAGGAGATGATACGGTGAGTGAATGCATTCAATTAATTAATAATCCTCCATTTCTTTATATTTTACGCTATCTATATCTGACTTGCTCTCCTTATCAAAAGCTTCTATGCCGTGGAAATGGTGATCGCCGTAGAGCATCTTCACACTTTGGGGATAATTTACCGAGATCTCAAACCGGAAAACATTTTGATTCAGGAGAACGGACACATAATGCTTCTCGATTTCGACCTATCTACCAAACTTCCAACCTCCCCTTCATCCCCGAAATCCCATTTCACCCGATCCAAAACCCTCCTCTCCAAAACTAAACCAAACAATCTATTGCCTCTGTTCCGATGCTTCTCCTGCCACCACGCCGGCGTTTCGCCGGACCTTGCCGCTGGCGAAAACCTACTTCCGTCTCCGAAAAAATCAAAATCGTTCGTCGGTACAGAGGAATATGTTGCGCCGGAGATCATTATTGGAAAGGGCCATGACTTTGCCGTGGACTGGTGGGGCCTCGGCGTTGTGTTATACGAGATGCTGTATGGAAGAACACCGTTTCGAGGGCAAAATCGGAAGGAGACTTTCCGCCGAATCTTGACTAAGCCGCCGGAGCTCGTCGGCAAACAGACAGCGCTAATGGATCTGATCGGAAAGATGCTGGTAAATGATCCGTCTAAGAGAATCACTTGCGACGAGATTAAGCGGCACGAGTTTTTCAGAGGAGTTGATTGGGATTTGGTGGTTGATATTGCGCGACCACCATATATTCCGATGGGGAAGAAGTGGGAGGAAGTGAGCGAGGGTTTGGATGTGGAGAAGATTGTTGAGGAGGTCTCTGGAGGAAAAGCGCGTGCGGCGACGAGGAATGCGGGGTCGGTGGTGAGAAATTACTCTGCAAATGAGGATTTTGCCGTCTTTTGATTTTAGTTGTTATGGAAGGCTAATTTTACTAATAAGTAATTATTTTTTGACGACTTTTGATCCGAATATTGGGAATTTATGAGAAAAATAGACTTCTGTTTGTTCAATCTTGAAGTTCAAGATAAAGAGAAGAAAAATGACCTTTGTATTCGCCTAGATTTATTTTAAACTTATGTACCTAAATTTATGAGCTATTGATATGTGAGGGAAGGTTTGAGTGTCTAAGTTCTAATTTGAATTTAATAAGCATGTAATAGTTGTAGCTGCCAAGCCGCGTGATGCTGTTTCGAAAGTTAGTTCTTAGGATGTTAGAAAATAGGGTTTAAAAGTTGTGGCTAATGCTTTGTAAAAATATCTTGTTATATGTGAGTTGTGAAACGTATACATCTTCCAATACATTTATACATATAAAAATATGTCAGCCAGCCAACAGGACGATCGATAGGAGGTTCCCTTTCGGATTAAATATCAATTAAGTCAAACCTCACATGATAGTCGACAAACTATTATCGATCAACTCGCTTTCTAGTCTTATTATATGTAATAACTTTGTAATCACCAAAAGGTCCCTTTGAAAGGTCAATGATGACATATATAGTTGTTATAATATTATGATATATGCTTATAAATATGGGGTCAATATCATGAATAAAGATTACACTCACTTTTACTCTTCTCTACTGTGTTCTCTTTATCTTCTCTAATCACTTCCTAGCAGAACGTTCTAGTCCTTGAATGTGTTTCCCGGATACTTTTGGATTCAATATTCTTTAAGAAGCAATGAGCGTGAAAACATGCTATTAACAAGAAGATGAGCTCAACAACAACAACAGGAAGAGTCCAGTCAGATGAACGTAGGAGAAGCAGCACACATCTGAAAGTTAACGGATGAACTCGTTCAACAAGGCTTATCCTCTAGCACTCGTTCAACAAGGCTTATCCTCCAGTCAGATTATCCTAACAAACTAAAAATCTTCATATTGTTCTAATAAGCTGGCTGGTTTTTGTGGGAGCTTATTCAAAATAACTTATTTGCAGTTGTTTTTGGATAAATGACTATTCTGCCCCTGTTAAGTAAAATTGTTTGCAATAGAACTATCTAGACAATATATAATGGATACAACAGAAGCAGATAATCAATACATAACAGTTAAAAAAATAAGATACAGTCCTCACTCACGCATGAGTATAAAAATTCATAAAATAATTTAAAAAATAATTACAAATACAATTAAAATTATGAAAATGTTGATAAAAATCAGACGCGGTATGTCATCAACTGCACTGTCCTCATGGGAAATCACCGTACCCTGATTATTGTGGATAGTGGAATATGCTGGAATGTCAACCCAATAGAAGAAACCACACCTCGCAGAAACGCCCCTGTGGGAACCCGTTGATCTCACTTTTTGTTGAGGTCTAGCCTCTCTTCTCTAAAAGCCTAGGATCTAGCCATTGGACTTTCCTGTTGACTATCCTAGAAAACTAGTGATGGAGTCCTCACTATTAAAAATTCTAAGACTCTTCTTTGTTCATCTTGGAGTTTCATATGATTAATGCTAACCTCTAGCACTTAGCAGGATGAAGCCAAGCATAACGAAGCTCAAGAGGAGTTCCCTATAGGATGGTAAGTCCTTAGGGTAAACCCTAGGTGGTCTGGTGTTGGTCAAATCTTACACACACAAATCTAAAACCCCACACTTTCATTCACAACCTAAACCCTTAACTAAACATGCCTAGCTTGATCCCTTATTCTTTTAGAAAATCATGTGGATGGTCCCCTAAACCTTGAGGGCTAAGGTTTAGTTAAGACGAGCACATGGAGGATCCATAGTGGGAGCTCCATTGGTCTCATGGTTTAAAAAAGGGTAATAAAAAAGGGTAATTTTATGAAAGGGTAATTTTATGATTAGCATCCTCAATTGATTTCATCCTACCCAAATACCCAATATAGCCTTTTGTCTCAAAACTTTCTCAAAACTATCAAATTACCCTTGAAACCCTAAATTTTCAAAAATTACACAAACTACCCAATTATATAAAAAAAAATTTCCCAAAACCTTTGAAACCATCCAAACTACCCAAAACATTCCAAAATTTCCAAAATTCCCAATAAACCCAAAACTTTCCAATAATTACCAAAATGTCCCTCATGGCTCAAATTTTCCTAAAAACCTCCAAAATCATGTCAAACACTTCTAAAACCAATCTTGACCACTCATTAAGTATAATTTGACCAAATTGACCCATTTTGACCAAAATCCCCAAATTGCCCTTAAGCGCCTAAAGTCCCCAAATCACCTTTAATTTCCACCAAATTGATCTCGGGTTTCTTCAATTTCAAACATAAACTCACATTCACCATGTACAAACCCAATTGAAACCAAATTCAAACCAAATTGAACCCAATTTCAAGTCTTAATTTCAAGTGCAAATCCATTAGCCCCAAATTGATCCAAAATTCAAAGTGCCCCAAATTGAGCTTCGTGGCCAATCAAGTTCCCCAAAGTTCAAATTCACATCAAAATTCACATCACACATCTTCACATCACACATCAAATTCCATCATGTCTAATTCCAAATTTAATTAAATCTAATTTCATTTGATTAGCCCATGATTAATTTTCAAAATTCATGCATGCCCAAAAGCCCATACCTATATGGATTTCTAAAAGCCCACGTGTTCAATTTTAAAGCCCAAATCAAATCCCAAATGATAAAATTCCTTTCCCATCATCTCGTGGCACATAAAATCTTTTTACCATCGCATCATATCAAATTTCTCTATGCATACACGACACTTTACCAAAATTGGGCATCATGGCATTTTCCACCAATAATTTCATGTAAATAATTTTCCTTTTTCATGAAAATTTTTCATGGTATCATACACATCATGATGACTCTTGTAACCTTCCATGGCCATGCCAAGGTAAAATTTGCCAAAAGTGGCAAGTAGAGGTGACCACTCCTCCCTTCTCCACTTGAATTTACCCTTCTCATGCAAATTTAAACTCACTCTCCCATTCCCACGTTAGCCATTTTACTCCACCAAAAGCTGCTTGGGGGTCTTAAGGGCAACTCTAACCACCTTTGGTTCAAACCTAGCCACTTGACCAGGGGGTTAAACCCAAGCTATCCAATTTAAATCAAACCTTACATTTCCATTAGATTTCCACCTTAGGACCAAATTGACTTTAGCACTCAACCTCTCTGGCTCACTTGAACCTGAGGGTGACCTGACCCTAGCCGGACAACCACCCAGTCATCGAAAAACTGATGCGTTGCAAATATCTTTCAAAATTACAAAACACACACGACAACACAAATAGTAAATTTTAGTTCAATAAAAAAAAATTTAGTATAAATAGTTTTATCTTTTAAAAGCTTTAAGCTGCCAAACCATAATAATAACACAAATATACATATTGCTCAAGTAATAAAGGGCTTTAATGGAGTCCTAATTATCGATCCCACAAGGAGTTGGAAATTCTGGAAATTCTTATAGTTATAACGTAAAACACAATATTTAAACTACAAAACTTAAGTACGCAAAACAAATCTAAAGTAAATTTACTGTATGCTAAAAGAAATGCAGTTAAAAGAACTAAGTTAACTAAACTATTTGCAAAACTTTAAAAGTATACTTATGAAGACTAAACAAAGTTTGTAACAAAAAGTTCAAAATTAAGAAAGCATCATTCCCCTTTACAATGAGTTTATGAATTGTAAAGTAATTGTAAAGTAATTAAAATCATAAAGTAATTAAAATCATTTAAAATACGTATAAAATTATATTGCGCCAAATAAGAGTAATCCTATTCCTTAACCTCTAGGAGTGCATACATTGACTTATCCAGAGTTTTGTCCCTAAATCTGTGGTTAGATTGAGAGGATACTGGCTGCCACTCTAGCGCTCCCCCTTCTCTCTCCCTCCCTTGAGGGCTAACAATCTCTCTTTAGTTTCCAGGCAACTAGACCAAATTAGAGATTATAATCTGTCACTTTAAAATCTTCAATTCTGCACCCATCAATGTATATTTCCCTATTTATTTGCAGCCAACCCCAGGGACTACATTCTCACCCATGAAATTGAATTTGACTCTTACGTTGTTGCAGAAAGCATAACCCTTTTAGATCTTATGTTTCTCAACAAATTTTAATATTTCAATTGGCTAAATCAAAAAGTAAATGAAGACCAGAGTTCGTATCATCACAATTTATTGACATTTAAAAGCTTTCATAACAAACTTAATTCTTTACAAAACCATATCTCATTATAGGAAGAAGGATAAAGAATACTACTTAGAATTCATGAGAAGGATAGGACAAAACATAGATTTTATATATAAAAACAAGTTTACAAAATAAAGAAAGAAAATAACACAACTTATCTCACACTTCTTCTCAAGCAAATCCCTTGAAGTTCCCTTTAAGCACTTTCTCTCTTTGCAATTACACTCAATTCTCTCTTATAAATTTAATGAAGAAAAAATCTATGACGTTCTCTCTCCTCTTAAAACTCTAGAAGATAACCCTCTCTTCTTCCAAGACATTTCTCTCTCAAACCTCACGCATGCCTCCCTTTCTTCTCTAGAATCTCCTCTCTTTATAATTAGGGCCAACCTTTCTTTCAAAAAGAATTCAAAATTCCCTTTCTTTTTCTCAAAATGCACACCTCTTCACACTAAGAGACAACTCCCTTCATCAAACAATAATATCTTTTCATTCAAGAGCCTTTCCAAAGTGTCTAGATGCATTGAATCACTCCACAGGGTGTTTGATTTATTGGAGCCTTCTATAACCACTCAAAAATAAACACTAACTGCCTTACTCCATTTTAATTCATCTCTGGCGCTTCTTGCGCCAGTTTTGGCACCTCTGGCACCAATGTATTGAAGTTCTGCATTGTTCTCTAGATTCTGGCACCTCTGGCACTAATTTTGACACTTCTGGTGTCTCTTCTCTGTAAAATATCGCCTCTAGCGCTAGCTCTCTGTATAATGGCACCTTTTGCACCAATTTCGGCGCCTCTAGAGCCAGGATGCTGAAAAGCTCCAATTTGGCTCCAAATTTTCTTCTTTCTGCTTGTTTTTGCTCTAAATTCCTAAAATTGATATATCTGCAAAAAAACATGAAAATATCATTCTTTAAATTACAAATTCATCAAATTTAAGCATAAAATGTATACCTAAAATTGCACATTATTTTGGTGCATCAAAATTGCCCAAACTTATTTTTCCTCAAGTCATTCTTTTACAACAGAAGAATATGACTTGTCGCTGAGACTAACTTATAAAATTTTATAATTTGTTTTAATAAATATAATAGTATAATTTAAGAAAAACTTTTAACAACTTTGGTTAAAACTTCAAGTATAAGAACATCTAGTAATCATGTCAAAAAAATTTTGATCTCCTTTCATTTCAAGAAGAATTGTAATTTGTCATATCAAAGATACTTAGAATGTCCATATGAAAATGAATTTCATGAAAACTTTATTACTAAGGATGTTAACACTCAGATACAAGTTTAGAAAATATAATAATGTCTTTTTCCTCAAGTTGATTCAAGGGAAGCCAATTTTTTATTAGGCATCTCTTCAGCTTGTCCTCACATATTTTCTTTTCTTTTCCTTTTCTTTTTTTTCTTTTTTTTTTCATTTCTTTAGGATCATTTTCAATCCTTTCTATGTTCTTTAATGTTCTTTTTCAAGTGAGGATTACTATATCTGGATAGCCTTTAATAATCTTGAACTTCACCATCCTCTTCTTAGTGTTAAAACTTCTTACCTTCCTTTACATGATAAATTCATATTAGCTTTGAAGATTTTTCATATAGTCTCATTACTTTCTTCTTATATGAAACTCTAAGATTTTTAATACTTCAAAAATACAATTTTCTTTTCTGTAAATAAAAAAAACATAGTCTTTACATTTTACTCTAGAATTGACTTTCATTATTAAAGTGTTTTGATTAAATTTACCATACTATTTACAAACAAAGTTGTAGTTATTTAAAGTTAAACTCTGATATCCAATGCCATGTTAAATTAATTTTAAAAATATAGTTAATCAAAGATAAATAAAATTTAGTTTGCTTCTTTTAAAGAATTTTTTATTCCCCCAAATTTAGATTTTTAAATAATAAGTAAAGCATGTAGTGCAAAGATTTGTAGGTAAAAGAAAACAGTAAATGCATAAAAAAAAACTAACATGTAGAGGGTTCTGAATATGAAACTTGGCTCTGATACATTGCAGGTACTAATTTAAGATACATTGCAGGTACTAATTTAAAAATTACATGCTTTAAAGCATTACACGAACCATAATATATCAAAGGATTTGCTAAGAAAAGATAAATTAAAGATATAAATATTAATTTAAAGAAATTAACAATGCTGAAAAATAAAAATCTGCAGTTTACAGCTACACAAAAAAGTTCAATAGTTCCACAATTAAAACACATAAATTTTTCAATTCATATCAACAACAAAACTAAATAAATAACAATAAATAAAATAGATAAAACATGGTAAATTTTCATTCATCATCTTCCTCCTCACCCTCTTCTTCTTTTTCATCTTCTTCTTCTTCTTCTTTGTTTTCTTGCGCATAATGCATAAAGCTGGGGCATGTAACAAACTCTACAGTATGATCACCCCTCAGAAATTTAACCATCGCCTCTTTATATGTAATATCATGTTGTACCCTTCTTTGCTTATAGTCATCATTGTAAGCATTTCTTGATTCCAAACCACCAAATTTGTTTTGCATTGCTATAATATCTGATTTTTGAATTCTTACCTGCTCCATAATATTTTCAAGTTAAATAGAATTGGAAGAAGACAGTCCTGCAACTGATGTTGAGGGTCTATCACAACTTCCACTTCAAGATCCAATAAACGATTCAAATTTATGCACTATGGGTTTTCTAGTTGGCTCAAGTGGTTGCTAAATTTCTTTATTCTTATCAAATTCTACTTTTGATTGTTCACATAAATTGAAAATCAAGGTAGGATAACCAAAACCACTAGTTGTCCCACTTCTAACAATACTTTGAGCATTTTGCTCAATAAGAACGTGATACAACAAAATAATGTACTGTTTTAAGTACATATTTTATGCTTATTTTTGTTGATCTTGAACTTTAAAGAAAGGCAATTTATGTTTTTATTGCAGGTATATCATTTTTAGGTATTTGGAGCAACAATGGCAAAAAGGATGAAATTTGGAGCCAAAATAACAAATTTTGAAATTCTAGCGCCTCAATATGATGTGTCATTTAACAGAGGCTTGGCGCATGATGTGTAAAGACGACTTGCGGATTAAAGCGGTTCAAGACAAATTTTGCGTGAATTTTCAAAGGAACGTTTGTTCTATACACCTATTAGAGTAATTCAATGCATCTAGACAATTTGGAAGGTTCTCTTATGAAGGGATCTTATGAAGGGATATGTCTCTTATATGTCTCTTGGATCAAATGACACATCTTTTAATTTCAAAAGAGTTGACTTTTAGAGGGAATTTTCAATTCCTTTTGAAATGAGGCAGCCCAAAATAGAAGAGCGAGATTTTAAGGAGTTAAAGGGGGGACAAAAAGGATAAGAAAGTGGGGGTGGCATGAAAGACAAGGAGAGAAGAAGAGAAGATTTTCTTCTAGGGTTGTAAGAAGAGATGGAAGTTAACAGGAGAGGGAAGGTGAAAAATTTCTTCTTCATTACACTTCTAAGAGAGAATTGAGTTTGCTTGTAAGGAGAGAAAGGCTTCTTGAGAACTTCTAAGGATTTGCTTGGGAAGGATTATGAGATAAATTGTGCCTTTTATTTCTTTTATTTTGTAAACTTATTTTTATATATGAAATCCGTATTTTGTCATAATCTTCTCATGAATTCTTAGTAGTCTTCTTTGTCCTTCTCCATACTTTGAGATATGGTAAAGTGAAGAGATAATCAAAGAATTTATTTTATTTTATATGTTTTTAAATGCTAATAATTTGTGATGATTTTAACATCAATCTACATTTACTTTTCGATCTGGCAAATTGAAATGTTAAAACATGTTGAGAAACATATGTTCTGAAAAGGACTATGATTTTTACAATAGGAGGAGAATCACATTTGATTTCATGGGAGAGTATGTCATCCATGGAATTGAGTGTAAATAAATATGGAAATTAAATAAATACAGAAATATACTATGTTGGAAGCAGAATTGGAGATTTTAAGGTAATAGATTAAGATCCCCAATCTGGTCCAGTTGATTGGAAACTAATGCGAGATTGTTAGCCCTTAGGGAGGGAGTAGTGGGAGCTTTGAAGTCGCAGCTGGTATCCTCTAGCCTAACCATGGAATTAGGGACTAAACTCTTGATCATTCAAAGTTATTTATAGCACTTTGAGAGGGTAAAGAATATGATTGCTTCTATTTGGTACAAAACAATTTTTATATATATTTTCAAATGATTTTAATTTCTTCACAATTAATATACTCATTGTAAAGGGGAATGTTGCTTTGTTTAATTTGAATCTTCCATCAATAAAAATTTTATTTAGTTTTTGTAATTTTTCTTTTGAAAGTTTAGTTTTTAGTTAGATAACTCTGTCTTTCCACTGCATTTTATATAACATTCGCTTTAGTAGTTAATATTCAAACTTTGCACTTTACTTTTATTTTTGTATTTTTAAATTATAAAATAATTTTAAGAATTTACTTATAGGTTTTTTGAACTTCCCTGTGGGATCAATATCTAGGACTCCATTAGTGCCATTTATTACTTGAGCGATACATATGCTTATGTTGATTTTAAAGGGGATTTGGCAGCTTAAAAAAATTTTTAAAGATAAATTATTTTCATAAAAGTTATTTTTATTGAGATTATATTGCATATTTATTGTTATATCTGTCATGTGTATTTTATAATATTGAAAGATATTTGCAAAATTAACACACTAAATCTACCAACATCACATGGCCCAATAGATTGATAATTATTTGGTGTCGTTGCCCTGAAAGTGACAAAAAATATTAGTAAGTTATTTTATTTTATTTTATAATAATTAAAAAAGAATATTTGAAGTTTAGTTTTAATTTTTTTTTATTTAAGTGTGTTTTCTTATTTTTAATTACTTGCTTTGTTTGTTTTCATAAAAGTTATTTTTGTTTAGAGGAACACCAACTGAATATCCTAATCTGCATCTTGCTAGTTTTCAAGAATTGTGTGCTACATTTAAATATTATTGAGTGTCGAATGATGCTATTAGGCTTAGACTTTTTTCTTTTTCACTAAAAGATAAAGCTAAGATGTGATTAAATTCATTAGCACTTGGATCTATCAGAACTTGGGGAGATTTATCACAAAAAAATTTATCAAAATATTTCTCACCTTAAAAAACTATTAAGCATAGAAATGATGTCACATCTTTTTGTCCATTTGAAGGGGAATCCATTTATAAAGCCTGGGAAAGATTTAAAGATCTCCTTATAAAGTGTTCACACCATGCATTACCAGATTTGTTAATAATTCAAACTTTTTTATAATTGGTTGGTTGGATCTCTTAGATTGATAATTGATGTGCTGCTGGTGGATCATTAATGTTAAAACCATTCGATGAAGCATATTCATTAATTGAAGAGATGACTACTAATAATTTTCAATGGCCCTCTGAATGGGTAAATCCAAAAAGTGTAGCTAGTATTCATGATTCTGATGCAATATATATGTTAGCTGCCCAAATAGTTGTTATATCAAAGAAGATAGATCAATATGGAATGAATTATTCTCAGACAGCACCAGTGCTTGAGCAAAACTCATTGGAACAAATGATAGAATATTAATCTTCTTATGAGACTTTAAATACAATAAACAATCATTCTAATAATCCTTATGCAAATTATTATAATCCTGGTGGAAGAATCTGTCGGCACTATTTTTGGTGTGGGGTTTG